>NC_046157.1:73731728-73944228 GCF_011064425.1 Rattus rattus
ATAAGTAGATATTTGGACAACATCTCAGAATAACCATTATACAACTTAAAAACTTTATGACGCTAAGAAGAAGACAAATGCATGGATATAGTAATACTTAAAAGTCAAAATAAAAAACAACACAGGATGTAGATTGAGGGATGTGGGGGACAAAAAGGGATGGAAGAATATGGAGATGAAGAGGGTGGGGAACACAACAGTACATGGCAATGGGGATAGCGAGGAACTGGTGGTAACCAACAGAATTCTGATGCCAGGAAGCAGAGGCTTGGGACCCAATGGGGATTTTCATTAGCTGAAACACCCAACAAAGGGAGACAGAATCTTCTACTTTTTAGTAGCAAGCATGCCGTTTGTCGCTTTCATCAGTTTTTTTTAAATGTACAGATTTTCTATAGTACAGTTCCTTCTAGCTTCAAATTCAGATTCTGGGAATAGCAAATTTGCTGCTCACCTAAATTCTATATATTTCACACATCTCTTTTATTGATATCTTCTCCAGAGTTTCTGTGTAACTACTACCATGGAATAAAGATACCTCCAGCTAACTCAATATATTATTTTCAGAACACAGGAATAATTCATAAATATGTAAGAAAGTCTTATTTCTTTCATCACAATATTACCACTCATTATTTTTTACCATGAGAAACAAGTCATGCTGCAGATTGAGATTTTTAGTTCTTCATATATGTATGAATATAGTTTATTTTATTCCTTTGAACAAACTTGTGCACTTACTTTATATGTACATATTATTGTCATCAAGCTGGTGAAAGAATGGATTCAATTTTATTTTATTTGTTTTTTAAACATACATATAATGTAATATTGTGTGTGTTTTTGTATGGCAGTGTACTACATATACTGTTATATTATGATGTACAGAATTCAGAGTACAGCTTAGAAAGTTCTTCTATTTGGTTTGGAATGAGATTTTAAATTCTTCCTACATTGAAACTGTGCATCAAACAAATGTATACAATTGACTTTTTCATTAGGATTCTTTTTACTTTTTCCAACAATGCTTTTGATTCACTGATCATCTCTGAGGTTATGTAATCATTTTTTACATTAGTTTTAATACTAGACCTTTAGTTTTTTTCCTAAATTTACACTCTACTATCATTTATTCAACTAAAAATTCACATTGAGATTATTATTTTCTACATTTCCTTTCCTTCTCTATTCATCTCCTAAATCCTAAGACAAACTCCTTACATTGTTTTAATGATGGCACAGATGATACTGAGTTTCTTCTCCTAATTGATTGGGAGTTTAAACAAATTGTGTTGTATCTTAATCTTTGAAGGTTTTATTAATACAAGAATTGATGTGTTTACAATCAAATGTCTTCAATTATTATTCTCGTTTAACTCTCTTCTCCTGGGTTATTCAAATGTCAATTCCAGTTGAGCTCAGTTGAGTTGATTGAGTTCAGTTCAGTGCTGAGCAGCAGTTTAGGAGCGGATTCATTTAAAGCAGTCACCATGGGGTCCACTTGGGCTGAGAGGGGTTTAATGCTAAGTCAGTTCGGTTTGGAGAGGAGTCTGAAGTCAGAACAGCTGGGTTTAACTAGCTTCCCGTCATTCCCAAAAGAACCATAAGAATGAGTTTGTAGGTAGTAGGGTCTCCAAGATAGAATTACCTCAAAGCGAATAAAGTTACTTTACAATTTAATTGTTGATAATGTGAATTTGTTTATATCCTTTAGTAACCAGGAAGAGTGTGAGGATGGATGAATGGTTGTCTCTATAGTAGGAGTAAGCATGGTGATGGTAGTAAAAGGAGATTGAATATGTATTCTCTGGTGGTAAAATCTTTTAAGTTGGCCTTTAAATGTTTTTTAGTTTTACTATTCTCAAAAATAAAGGGTCCCTTACACTACATCTATATGGCTTTTTGATGTCATTTTGCTCTAATAGATATTCCTTACTGACTTAAATATATTGAAGTCAAACCATGGTTTTAAATATTATTTGTTTTATTAAACATTTCCATTATTTTTTACATCTCAGAGTGATATTCTGCTTCCAGGTTCTCCCTCCCCATCCACCTCTACCATTCACACTTCCTGAAGGGTGCTCCCTCTTCCCATCCACCTATTCCCCACCCACTGCTCAGGATCCCCCTCCACTGCTGTAACTCCAGGTCCAGGACCTCCCCCTTCCATTGATGTCAACAGGCTGTCCCTCTGCTACATATGTATCTGTAGTTTCAGCTCACTGCCACGTCATGTTGGTGTCAAGTCTTGAGGCATACTGGGTGGTGTACTTCTTGTTCTTCCTGGCAGGGTGTCCCCTCCCTCCAGTTCTTCTTGGCACTCTACTGGGGTCCCCAAGAATTTATGCCTAATGATTGGCTAGCATCCCACATCTACACTGAGTCAGGTGCTGGCAAGATCCTCCCGGGCCAGCTTCACATCAGGGGTCCTATAGCTTCCCTCTTGGAAGCAAGCATCAGTGTAGGGGTTTGGTGTCTGAGCAGTATGGATCCCAGGTAGACAGTCCCGGATGGCCCTTCCTTCAATCTGTTCCATCTTTGTCCACGTCTTTCCTTTGACAGACTTGTTTCTTACTGGTTAAAAGTTTGAGATGTGTGAATAGCTATCTGGAAGTGGTCTCGTATTCTGTCTCTCTTCTCTGGCTTGATTTGGCTAAAGTAATCCCCCATTTGGTCGAGTCTCTTGCTTCCATGGTGTTTGGGTCTCCAGTGGCTTTCCCCAGTTCCTCATCCACTGCTTGCTTGCTTGCTTCCTTCCTTCCTTCCTTCCTTCCTTCCTTCCTTCCTTCTTTCTTTTAAATTCTCTTTCTTTCTTCTTTTTTTTTCTGGAGCTGGGGACTGAACCCTGGGGCCTTCGCGTTTACTAGACAAGCGCTTTACCACTGAAATAATCCCCAACCTCATCCCCTGTGTATTTCAATGTATATCTTGAAGAACATAATAATGAATTTCTTTGTAAATCCCCACCTATCATTTCATTTTCTTTTTTGAGAACCTGCACAATCACTTCCATGCCTCATTTTAAAATTGAATTTATGTATTAATTTTTGTAATTTGTTCTACATGATGCTTGTTTGTAGCTAACTTATCCTATATCAGATAAATTTCTAACAAATTTTCTTCCATTATGTGGCCCCTCAGTTTCTTTTGTACCATTATGTTTTGCCTTGGTCATGTTGTTTTTGTCAAACAGGAAAATGCTCTCCGCTTTTTGTGGTATCAAATAGTAGGCTGTTGATTTGGAAAAACGACTTTTATAACAGTTGGGTCAAAAGGTAAGCAGAAATGCTGTAAATGAAGATGAAAATACTTTTAGTAGGAAAATGGTTCAACATCAAAACATTTGCTATACTGTATACTTCAATACCAGTTTTAATTAAATTTCAACATGAGAAACAGTTTTATTCCTGTGATCTGCTCAATTATTCACTAATATATGATAATTCATGCATGATTCAAAATTGCTGAAAAATTAATTGATTTGTTTGTCTTTGTATGAATTTAGACACGTCCAGATAGATATATGGGTGATTTAATATTTTCTGAGGTGTTTTTTTTGGTAGGAATAGGGAGACTTTATATTACTATTGGAATATCTCACTTCTGCATTCTGTGAGGCAAGGATTGTGTCCGGAACTAGGTCCACTGCCATGCTTTAGGGCAAGTTAAGCAGAGGAACAACAGGCCTGCCTGTGCCACATGATAGTGGTGAGCACAGTGCACTGAGGAGGCCAGTCTGCAGTCAGCACACAGTGTTGCTGGGTGAAGGGACACTTTACAGTGCTATTGGATGCTACAAGGTCCTGTAGCAGGGAAGACGCCCAGAAGGCCCTGCACCCAAAAACCACTGATGTGTCACTCTTAGTGAACAGATGAAGGAAGCAGGCGGTTTGGGCATTCTGAGTAAGGAGGTGGGCGGAGGCTTGAGGTGGAGAAGAAATGAGCTTTCAGCAGACACTGCCCCTCACACAAGGGTCATGTGGATGACTGCTGAGGAAGAGACATGACTGGGTATGTGTGCATGTGGCAGCATGGGTCTTTGGGCTCCTATTGCCCAAGACCATACAGACATCCCTGGTCTTGGCTACCATTGATTAATCTGGAACTGTGCAGAGATGATCTACCTCACCAGGCTGGCCTTCAGGGAGAGCAGGCACTGCTGACCCCAGGCAGCCAGGGGTGGGCTGTCTGGTGGCTGGGGCATGAACAAAGTTCAGACTGTCATGCCTTGTGGAGGGCCCTCCTCTCCTCCTCACTATCTTGTACGGTTGTGAGGAGTGTCCGCTGAGTCAGCAAGCAGAGCAATCTGGGCCTCAGCTGGTACCCTGGGTGGACCATAACCCTTTCTCTCAGGCCATTCCTTCCAGGTGCCTCATCTGAAATTACAGGTGGCCCTGCTGCTTGACAGTGTGAGGCTGTCTACCACTGTGGCATGGATGGAGGAGATATTACCTTGCCACAGCAGTCTAGAGAACTGGCACTGGGCTCAGTGGGAGGCTGTTTGACATCTCAGGCAGAAGCATTGGGTAGCTAAGGCTCTAAAGGCTGGGAGGGCTGAGAAATTCCAGTTTACCAGCACAGGCTGGTCAGGGCTTTGAGCGTATCGCCATCCTCATCATTGGGCTGCTAGAATATTGAGGCTGGTCCTACAATTACGCTGCTATGGGATCTTCATAGTCAAGTAAAGCAATGGGGATATCAAGGTCCCCACTTACTTAAATTCAAGTAGTGGTGGTGGCAGAAGCCAAGAACCACAGACCAGACCAATACAGCTCTTTGCAATGAACATTTTTAAGAAAACTATTGTGTGAACAAAGGGTATATTGTGGACCTTTACTGTGACACACTGTTGCTTCAGACATTTTTTGTGATGCGTTTTGTTATTTTTAAAATTTTTGTCTTGTTACTCTGGGTTTTTAGAGTTAGAGATCTCAAGGACGAAGGTAGAAATTAGGGTGCTGTTGGGGATATGATGTCAAATCTACAAGAATCATCAAGCGTTAGAATGGATATAGTTATTGCACTTTGGGTAGCTATCTTCTAGATTTTGCTGGATGTAATGCTATTGAAGTTTAGTGTTTCTCCTTGTGTGTATCTCTTGTTCCAGGTGGCAGCACATATTAGAAAGGTGCCATTGCTAATTTTTGAGAATCAACTACTGTTACTGATTCAAAAATTCATCTGGGGAATTTGTATCTGGCAGTAATTTTTTATTTAGTTTTTTGCACTCCAGACTTTGTTCCTCCTGGTCACCTTCCCAGTGGCCATCCATGCCATCCTGCCTCCTGCACTCCCTTCCTCCCATCTCCACATGGATGCTCCCCACCCCATCCACTCAACAGACTCTAAACTCCTGCGTGGTCTCAGTCTCTTGAGGGATTAGGGTGTCTTCCCTCTGGCTGGGCCAGACCAAGTAGTCCTCTGCCTTTTTGTGTTGACACCTCATATCAGCTGCTGTATGCCCCTTACAGTAGGTGATCAGTGTCTGAGAGATCTCAGGGATCCAGGTTAATTGAGACTGCTGGTCCTCTGGGGTTGCCCTCCTCCTTGCCTTCCTCAGCACTTACTAATTCGCTTACAGGGGTCAGCAGCTTCTGTTGGTTGGCTGTACATATCCTGCATCTGGATAAGCGCATGCAGTCTTTAGGGCTCTCAGTCATGGTAAGCCCTCTTTGTGAATGCCCTGTAGCTACTGTGTGACAATGTCAGGTCTTTGGGCTTGGAACCCCTTTGGGCTGTTAGTGGGTCTCCCTACTTTTCCTCAGGCTCATCTCCATTTCCATTCCTGCATTTCTTTCAGAAAGAAAGATTGTATTTCAGAGCTTTGGCTGTGGGATGGCAGCTTCCTCCTTGATTCCCGTCTTTCTGCTGGAGGTAGTTTCAATAAGTTCCCTCTCCTGTGGGGCCTTTCATCTAGGAATTTACTTCGTCCTAAGTGCC
Source organism: Rattus rattus (assembly GCF_011064425.1). NCBI lineage: Eukaryota > Metazoa > Chordata > Mammalia > Rodentia > Muridae > Rattus > Rattus rattus. The sequence goes on from NC_046157.1 coordinate 73,737,672, forward strand.
CTCACTTCACCAAGGTACATTCTAGAGTCTTTCCAACCTCCTTCCTCCCAGTCCAACTGTTTCCATTCCTCTACTGGCCTCAGAACATTTCTTTCCCCCAACCCAATGACCAGGTCATGTGCCTCTTCCTTTAGCTTTGTCCCCTTTCCTTCCCTTGTCCCTTCCTCCTCCTCTTTTTGGTTGTTTTCTTCTCCTTTAAGTGAGGCAGGCTGAAAGAATACCCTTGCTAACAGCCTGTCTTAACTGCAGATTATAAAAAGCTAGTCACAATCCCTGAATAAAACTAGTTTAAGAATGTATCAGCATTTGTTTTCTTTTGTGTATTGTTACATTTATTTTTTGCTTTTCTTCAAACGACATACCCTCTTCCTGGTTTCCAGCTATAAAACCTTATCAATAACCTATGCCCTTTTCCTGCCAATTGTATTCATTTCCTTCCCACCCCTTCCCACTTTTTCCCTCCTGACATTTCTCCTACATGGCAGATCAACTCTAAACGGACCAGGACTTCTCCTCCCATTGGTACTAAACAAGGGCCATCTGCTTACTACATTTACTGGCCTGGGGCCGTATGTATGTACTCCTGAATTGGTGATTTAGTCCCTGGGAGCTCTGGTTGGTTGTTATTATTCCAAACCTTGAATTGTGCAAATCCTTCCTCCTACCTTTACAATCCTTTCCCTAACTCCTCAATGGGCACTGCTCCCAAATTTAGTAGTTGTGCCAGCATTACTCTGTATTTGTCATGACCTCCAGCAGCCTCCCAGAGACAACAACATCCGACTTCTGTCATGTGGACTTCTGGTAGCATGTCTTGGTTTGGTGGCTGGCAGCCAGCCTTGTCTTTAGTTCCCAGGTAGGAGCAGCGGGCTCTGAATGTGGCTTTCCACTCAATCTCACTCCAAAGATTTGTTTCCCAAATCTCCACCTATTAATATTTTGTTCCCCACTTTTGAAGGACTGGTATCTCATTTTGGGTCATGCTTCTTGAGCTTTATATGGTCTAATGAATTGTATCTTGGTAATCTAGCTTTGGGCTAATATTCACTTATCAGTAAGTACATACCATGTGTTTTTTGTTTGTTTGTTTTATGTTTTTGTGATTGAGTTTATCTCGCTTGGATGATATCAATCTGCCCCTGCATTCCATGATCCTGTTTTAAACTCCATTGCTTTAGATATTTCACATTTTCTGTTCATTACACTCTGTTGAGAAGAAAATGTCGTTCTTTTCAGCTTCTGGCTAGTATAAATACAGAGATGCTATAAACATGGTGGAGCATGTGTCCTTTAATGTATTTGGATCTTTGGAGGTATATATGGTAGTGGTATAGCTTCAGGTTCTCAGGTAGGCGCTATGTACATTTTTCTGAGGCATCTCAGACTGATTTTCAGAGTGGAGGTTCAGCTTACAATCCCATCAACAACCATGTTCCTCTTTCCATCTATTGTCAACTTGAGATTTTTTATCTTGTCAATTTCAGCTGGTATAGGGTGGAATCTGGGGTTGTTTGATTTGCATTTCCTTGAAGAATAAAGGTGTTAGAGCATTTCTTTTGCTAGGTATTTCTCGCTATTCCCTTGACTAACTAGCTGAAGATTTTCTTTGTTGACTCTGTACCCCCATTTTAATAAGTTTATTTTCATTCTCCTGTTGTCCGTTCTTGGAGTTCTTTTAATATAGCCAGATATTAATCTCTATCATATCCTAACAGTCATGGTAAAGTTTTTTCTTCCCAATCTGTTACGTTGCCATTTTGTCCCTAACTACGGTGTCCTTTGCCTTACTGGAAGCTTTGTAATTTTATGAGGTCCCAGTATTGGTCCATTGTTGATCTTAGAGCATAAGCCACTGGTGTTCTGTTCAGAAATTTTCATTGATTTCATGTTTTGAGACTTTTCTGACTTTTTCTTCTACCAGTTTGAATGTCTGGTTTTATGTAGAGGTCATGAACATCTTGTACTTGGAAGCTTTGTACAGAGCATGGAATATAACAATTGCATTCTTTACAAGCTGACACCCGTGAAACAGCACATTCATTAAAAATGCTATTTTTTTTCCATTGTATGGTTTGTCCTTTATCAATTATCAAGTGACCATAGGTAATATGAGTTCATTTCTGTCAATTCTATTCATTTATCACCACTACTATCTCATACTACCGTACCATGCAGTTTTTATCACTATTGCTCACTAATTCAGCTTGAGGTTAGGGATGGTGATTTCCCAAGTTCTATTGTATGTGAATAATTTTTGTTATCCTGGGTTTTTTTTTGTTATTCAAATGAACTTTCAGGTGCTCTTTCTAATTCATAATTGAGTTAGAATTTTGATCTTGATTGATTTGGATCTGATGGTTAACTTTTTATTGATGGCCATTTTAATAATAATCTGTAATCCATGAAATGGAGATCTTTCCATCTTCTGAGATCTGCATCAATTTCTTTTTTTTTTTTAGAGACCCAGGAGTTTATCCTTTCAAATATATATCCACTAACAACTTGATTCGAGTCATTGAATGTATATTTATTATTTTACTTTATTTAGCAAGAGGTGTTTCTAATTTCTTTCTCAGCGTAACATTTACTTTCTATGTGAGGAAGGCTACTGATTTATTTGAATTAATTTTAATTCAGACATTGCTGAAGTTGTTTATCAGTTTTATTTCTCTGGGTTTAACTTTTAGGGTCACTAAAATTGTACTCTCATATCATCTGCAAATAGTGATATTTTGACTTCTTCTTCCTTCCCTAATTTGTTTTTTATTGTTTGAGCCAAAAGAATTATTCTTAATATTGATTATTACAAATATTCAAATTCATATAAGTCTTACATTACTTATTATATCTTTTAGTTAACGTATGTCTGCTTTTTGAGATATTAGTTCTTTAAATACTGCTTTGTGTCTCCAAGATTATACAGACTCTCCTTAAGGTTGACAATATTTTTTTAATCAAATTTATTTTTCTTTTATGATTATTGATAGGTCATGCCAATAGAGGGATTCTATTTTCTACAGAAAAAGAACAATAACCAGTTATAATATCAACTTATTAACCTTGTAAACTTGCTAGAAATTATTTACATACAAGTCATGATAAACATTAAAAGACTGTGTTTTCTAAGTTTTTAATTTTTTATTTTGCGATTAATTTTTCATGTTTTTCATGTGCTTTGACTTCCATGCATATCAGAAGGAATCATCAGAGCATTTATAGAATGTTGTAGCCACCATATGAGCTTGGAGAATTGAACACATGTGTTCTAGAAGAAAATTAGGCTCTTAGCTACTATGCCATCTTATTTCCTGATTTAAAGTGGGCTGTCTTGTGTCTTTAAGCACATTATCAGATAGGTACTTTTTTTGATTTTACCCATGATTTCATTATAATGTTTTATCTCAACTCCCAGACTGCTCGAGTTAAATTGCAATTTAATAGAAATAAGTTGCCTCAAATATACAATACACACGCCGCACAAAATAAGTTAAATGCTTTTTAATTTTATAGCAGGAACATAAAGTTTTGTATATTCATGGCCTATTTGATTCTCGGACAGAAAACATGAGGCCACCATTGATAATTATAAAATGTAAATCTTTGATTAATTATAGCTTGACAATGTCATTCTTGGAGATGGTACTTGATAATTTTCTGTATCTCCTTTTACAGGAGCAAGTCTTCTCAAGGTATCCATCAGAGAAAAATCATCAAATTGAGTTTAAACCAAACCGGTATCAGTGTACAAACCTTCTTCAATTTGATTTTTTATTTTATTCATTATTTTATTAATTTACCCTTTAAATGTCATTTCATTCTACCCACAAGCCCCTCATCCTCCCCGTCCTTCTCCTCCTAAAGAGGTGCTCACACCCACCACTCATCCACTAACATACCTCTAGCATCCTTCTCTAGGTAACAACCCTCCACCAGAACCAGAGTGTTTTTCACCCATTGAGGCCAGGCAGTTCTCTACTACATGTGCTTGAGGGATCGCATCCTGAGCCTTGCTTATGCTCTTTGATAAATGCTCAGGAATAACAATTCTTGGTCTTTGATATACTAAAATATTAATAGTATTATTGAGTTTTTTTTAAAAAATAGTTTCATACTGAAACTATTTCTAGTAAACAAAGCTGTCAATTTTCTGTGCTATAACTTAAGTGACTTTAGGTCTATAGAGGACATAAGGTAGAAGGTATGCTTTCCATAGATGCTATTTTTCACTTTCTGTTGAGATAAATCGACCAAAAATCTAAAATTACTTCTTTACAAACAAGCTACAATGACTTCCTGTGTTATTGAGGGTGACCTGTTTCATTGTTTGCAAATTTATATGGCAACAGACCTCTAAGCTGGTATGCATGCCAGATAAATACTCTCTCCACCATCTTCAGAACTTTATATAGCTTGCTTGAGAGTAAAATATTAGTGCAGATGTTCTGATACAATGGGGGAGGGTGAGGAGACACCCATAGAAGGGGAGGGTTATTTGCGAAAGCAGGAAAAGAGAATAACACAAAATGTATAAAATATATAAATTAATAAAAAAAATGATGTTCAATATAAAATTGGAAATGGTTGAATTCTCAGTCATATTATTATAAAACTTTATTGTTAAATCACATGATTGACAGAAGAATGCAACAGCTGAAAAATCAGTCAATGGTACAATTTTCAACACTTACAAATTTAATATACCAGATTTTCAAACTCGATTCTATGAAATAGTATTATCTCTTTATTGGATACACCTTTACACATTGAAACTATTGGGTATGATGGTTTCACGAAGAGGAATATTGTTTTTAATTAACACTTTGATGAGCCATAGACCACTAGATGATACCATATATTTTATAGATGTTCAAGATGATTCCGTTGAAACTCAATGAATTACTAAGACAGTTTAAAATCCTTCCAGCATAGGAAAGTTGATGAACATGAAACATATTGAGCCTTCTACAGGGAGTGAGGTAAATGTGCATTATTTTGCATATATTTATTAGCAAGTAGGCTCTCACTGCAATTGAATAAGTAGGGTGTTGTGACATCCACATTTATTTTGGAATATACAATTCATGAAAGACACCACTCTTCTTTGAGGTTGAGTGCCTATTTTTGTGCATATGTTATGACACTGTAAATCGCTCACTTGACTGGTGAAGACTCCATCTTTATAACATAGCACAAACATTCAGTATTTTACTTCCAAGAATTCCAAACTTCAATTTTGTTATGTCTGAGTTTCCCAAGAAAACAGAATAAGACCTGTTCAAAAATGTTATTTATTATGCTTCTACAATATTTCAAGGTCAGAGATCAATGTACCTAAGGGAAGGGAACAAAGAATGATATGGAGACTGGAGATGTTGTAACTTTTCAACAAGAGAACAATATTTGCTTTGATAGATTTTAAGGAATTCAAATTAAACATAAGCTTTTGTGTCAAAACGTTCTATTACTGATATTTTTTATTTAAAATCATTGTCTCAAAAGATTTTAAGTCAATGTTGAAACTGGAAAGTTACTGAGAAAGTTCAGGAAGAAGAGATGGTTTACCTAATAGTTTGGGTCGATGGTAATAAATTTCACTCTATTTGTGCTCCTTTGGTTTTTAAAGGTATTAATTTATTGGTATTTCAATCAAAATTCTCAGTTATCTTGATGTTTAAATATATACCCATAAAAAGTAAAATTTATACTGAGCCTTGTGGTGTACTGTCTTGTGGGTACAAGTGTTTTTTGTAATGTAAGTTTTATTAATGAATGAAGTGTTTTCTTATTGTTTGTTTTGTAACGGATAGCAAAATTGCATTACATGACTTCATAACTGCGATTGACAAATTTTAAGACTATATTTTATAAAGATTAAAAAATATAACGCTTGTTGATGGAGATCGGAAAAATTTCCTAAACAATGATTGTTTGATAAAAAGCCCAAATAGTTTCAAAAGAAGCAAACAGAGTAGATTTCTCAAAATTAGAAATAAACATTAAAAATTAAAAAAGTATGAAAACAAGGATAAAGCTCAGAATTTTGTGAAACTAACAAAGTCTGTCTCTGAAATTAATTCGGGCCTTTCATTTAATTTGGATTCATAGTAGAAATCTAGAATTTTAGAAATAGGACATTGAGACCAGCTAGATGCTGTGTTTTCTTGAATACATAAAACTTTTGGTGTTAGTACATATGTCAGAGCTTGAGGAACTGATGCCTCAGCTATTGAAAAAAACGAGCTGCCATTCTGAAGAATGAAGTTTGAATTTCCAGGGCCAACATTCTTGTTCTCTGTCCTTAACTCTCTGTATTCTACGACGATAATGCCTTTTCTTGTTTACACAGTCCCCATTACCCACATGTGTACACAATTGTACATGTAGGCTAAACACTTACCGTAAACTAAAAATTCAAATGGTCACAAAATTATGTATTTATTATATGATGTAAATATATTTAGGTATACATGTACATAAATACACATGTTTGCTCATAGGAAACTTGTCATGAAAATTCTCACATGTAAATATCAGTAGAGGAAGCTCTTGGGATATTCAATATTTCACTTTTAGAAAGCATACATTGTATCTATGATACTTGTGTCCACTAAAGTCAACATATATCAAATATTTTTGTCACATTAGCCTGCATTAAATTCATTCTACGCTTTATAATTCTATTGTACTTGAGTTCTGCTGCTGATTTGGACATAGTTAAAGTAATTATACTATGCAGATTTAATTTATTAGTGGAATTGAATTTGGGTTTCGGTTATAATCTAAAATGTACCATTACATACCATTTTATGTAAGCTTGTGACAAAGACTTGTTGTATTGTGTTGCCTTCAAAATTTGTATTTTTGTAACAGTATGTATTTGTTCATTAGTAATTTACCAAAATAATTGCATTAATTTGATCTCATAGACAATTCTGTAGAGATTCATCTAACATTTTTTCCTTAATGGTTTTAAATGATTCATAAAAGAAAAACTAAATGAATAGACTTTTTATAATGTAAATTATTGTTTTGATATGATAAACATTTAGTTAAAATATATAATGTTACAACCATAAAATAACAGTTGTGAATTTAAGTCATTACCTTTTAGTTTATTGTTTGATATTGAAATATATATACTGTACCTAAGATAGCCTGAATTTGACTGCGGTAGGTAACTACATTCATTTCTCTTAGATCAGCGACACAATTAATACTTCTCCATTTCTCAATAATTAGATAATATTATTTTTTGTGTTTGATACTGTAAGTATAATTTTGCATCCTCACAAAATAGTGATTTTTCTGATTCTGAGAGAATTTTATTTTTATTATTAATTTTCAATTAGTCTGAAATAAAGTCTATGGCTTTTCCTAGAATAATCTATGAATTCTTATAAATTCTAAATATTGTATGAGTTTGTCAGGAAACCATCTACTTTTAGTAAATAATTAATTTTAAAAGCGTTTTAATTGTAAATCAAATAAACTCTGAGTGATTAAGAATATAACATTTCTCATTACTATACTATTCCATCTAATGTACACTTAATCAAAATATGCATTTTCCTTTTCTATTACATTTATTAGGGCACCTCTTCCCTTAATAACTTTCTTTTTAATTCCTTATACTTTTATATTTTATTTCCTTCTGCCAAGAAGGCAGTGTAAATAATGTTTTTTTAGTAAACTTTCAAAGTTTACTAAGGCATAAGATAAAAATGAACATACAACATAAAATATTATGTGAATAAATTAATTTACATAAATAGGGTATCATCTTGAATTCTAATATTACATGTTTGTCAGTTTGTAATTCATTACAAATAAATGCATTAAACTAGAACTTTAAATGCTACGTTTCTCCATTTTATGACAAAATATAATTGTAACTCTACCAAACACATGAAAGAATGTATGACTAGTATTAGCATAATTTATATCTCTTTTTAAAGGTACGCTCCATTTAAATGGTGGAATTATAAAATATATCATTCCCTAAAATTAAAATTTCAATATTGAATTTCACATAATATTTAAAACAAATGTTTCTCAAACATGACATTATATTAAACACTAAAAATATTATTACTACTTGTTTAAATAAAACATACAATGTTACTATATGTAAATAAGCATACAACAATGTTACTGTATGGAAATAAACCATACAATATTACTGTATGGAAATAAACATACAATTTTTGTATATAAAATAAAACATACAATATTTACTGTGTGCCATTTGCTGGCTGTAAAATGGAATAGGAAATATTTGAATCATTATCTTTATTACATAGTGGAAAATATAAACATCTCGATGCAAACTTGTTGATAAATAATGAACACTCAAAGAAGCACAATTCAAAATTCATCTTTAAGAACATAGGCACTGTTTGAAAAATAACTAAAACTCTAATGAATATATGCATTTAAAGATTATCAAAATTATTTTTAATGAATATACTGCATGTCCTAAAATAAATCAGTCATTTCATGTTGATGGCTTTGTGTGTTGTATCAATTTTCATAATGAAACTACTTCAAAAGCCTCTTGGTTCATACATTGAGTATGTGATGGCTTTAATAGTCAAGATAACATTGACACTCATCTTTCCTTTACTGTAATATAAATCTTAGTTCATGAAACAATGAAACACGGCTTGAATAATAGATACACTATGTTGACTTCAAAACTATAGCTTTTTGCCTTTTTAAGTTTTATTAAATTCAATATAATTTATATTTTATATTATTCAAACTATTACCAAAAATTAAGCATTGGGAAATATTGTTTGATAATATGTACAAAATTATCACAGAGGTTTAAACTACAACAGTTTATAGCTATAAGTAGATGAATTTAGTACTAAAGAAAAGTAGACAATGTTTATTTAAATTTATCGTTCAAAAGCAGAAACATATATGTGCATGAATATGGTGGCCATTAGCTATATATAAAACTACTTTTGTACAATAAAATTATAGTAGATCATTTCATTATTTGGGTTGAAATATATTAATAATGCATGGTGGCAATGTACATTTTCCATCATTTTTCCTTTTTATTTATTAACGGTATTTTCTTTTTTTGGGCTGGGGACAGATTTACTTACAAACAGCTCACTAAACTAAATCTAGCCCCTACTTAGGTATTTCTTGTTTACATTTCGATTGTTATTTTCGATTTCGGATCAACATCCCCCCTAACCACTCCCTGTCCTTCTATAGGTGTTCCTCCTCATCTCATATTACGCCCTCCCCAACAATCCACATTCATGGGGGTTCTAATTCACTTGGAATGAGGCTGCCCCCACTGGTGCTCTTACTAGGCTATTCATTGCTACCTATGAGGTTGGGTCCCAGGGTCAGTCCATGTATGGTCTTGGGCGTGCTTAGTCCAGGCTCTGGTTGGTGGCATTGTTGTTTTTGAGCCAGTTTTATCTTCTTAAGAAATGAAAGACAGAGACTTATTTCACCTTTGATGTTGACAAATTATGATATTTAAAATAATTATATGGTTGTATCTTCTAATTAAAATTATTTATTTGTCTATAGTTTACATTTCTTCAAATATTTCCTGTATGTTTGGGATTTTAAGTTTTTTTGTTTTATGTATATTTATTCATTTAACTTCTGATAGATCATCTGGGCAGGTCTTAATTAATTTCTTCCTGCAATTCAGCTATTTATGCAAAACATTTCTTATTTCTTAATTCATGATATATTTGTGGGCCCCTCTGCTGAGTTGGGCCATCCCACATACATCTTGACCCTCCAACTATATCAAAAGTGAGTAAAATGGAAGGATGGGGTTCATCCACACATTCAACTTCATGGTCAACCTGCATTTGATAGAGGAGCTACTTATCATATATAAAAAGAAAACTCAAAGGTTAGACTCAGAGGACTGAAAAAGCCCTATTAAAAAGGCTGTTCAGCTGCTAAACAAAAAAATTCTCAGTGGAGGAATATTGAATGGCAAGAAGAACTAAAAGAAATGTTCAACATCCTCAGTCATCGGGATGCCAAAACAAAACAACCTGAATTCCTACACACCAGTCTGATTCAGCACAAGATCAAGCTCAGGTATTCTTGTTTGAGCAAGATGTGAGAGAAAGGACCTCCTCCATTGTTGGTGGGATTACAGGCTGTTATCACCACTCTGGGAAACTATTCTGGCAGTTCCTCTGAAAATTGGACAAGTACTGCACAGGGACCCGGCTATACCACCACTCCTAGACGCCATATCAAAGATGATCCCACATATGAGGACCACATGCTCCACTATGTTCACTGTGACCTTGTTTATAACAGAGATCTGAAGAATCAGATATCCACTTCTACAGAGAAAATAAATGCAGAAAATGTAGTACATTTACACAATGCACTACTCAGCTGTTAGGCAATGACTTCCTTAGAAATTCTTATGACAAATGGATGGAGCTAGAAAATATAATCCTATTGTAATTAATCAGCCATAAAAGAAAATGCGTGCCACCCTGCCCACAGTAAGTGGATGTGGCCCCAAAACGCAATTACCGAGAGTAATTCACAGACCATATGAGCTCAAGAAGGAAGAGACCAAATGTGGGGTGCTTGATTCTAACTTCATAGAAAGGGACAAAATATTCACTGGAGGAAATACAGGGGCAAAAAGAGTGGGTAAAGTTGAAGAAGAACCTCAATTGCCCACCGTGGGATCCGCTCTTATATACGCTTAAACCCAGTACGTTACTGATGTTTAAGTGTTTGGTGACAGGAGCCAAATATGGGTGTCTCCACCGAGGCTCTGCCAATTTTTACAAATTTGAATGAGGATGCTTGCATTAACCATCAGAATGAGCACAGGAAACCTATTGGAGGCGTTAGAGTGAATTGATGGAGCTAAAGGGTTTACGCTCCATGAGAGAACAACAATATCAATATTAGAACCCCCAGAGCTCACGGAGGCTAAACCGCAACAAATGGTACATAGGGTTGGACCCTTGGCTCACCATATGTAGGAGAGGATGGCATTATCTGGATTAATGAAATGTAAAAACAACAGCTTCATGAAATTCTTTTTAAATTTTTTTATTAGATATATTTCTTTAATTACATTTCAAGTATTCCTTGATTTCCTGTCCCATAAACTCCATTCCCTCCCCTCCTTCCCCATAGGTGTTCCCCCCATATCCCACTTGCACCCCCCATATTCCTGCAGAGTCCAACCTTCACCTTCACCTGGTGCCACAACAAGGCTATTCTGTGCTACATATTCAGTTGAGCCCTATTTTCAGTCCATGTATATACGATCTTTAAGTAGTGGTTTATCACTGGAAATATAGTTCATTTGACATTGTTACATTCTTATGGGGTTTTGCAAACTCATAAACTCTTCAATACTTTACTCTAATTCCCCCAAAGAGGTCTTGACTATCAGTTCAGTGGTTTGCTGCTAGCATGACCTCTATATTGAATATGCTCTGGATGTCTCTGGGAAATCTATTTCTGGTGCCTCAGCATGCTGTTTTTAGCTTCATCAATCTTATCTAGTTTTATATATATGGGGCAGGCTGTGAATGGTCGGTCTCCTTGAGTCCATATAGCTTTTGCTTCCATATCCCACCTATGATTATTATTTCCCACCCAAGGGTGAACATTTGCATTTTGGTCATCCTTCTTCTTATTTGGAAGACTTCCTGTGGTCAACTTAGTTGTATCTTGGGGTGAATTCAAGCTTTTGGTAATATCCATATCAATGAGTGCATACCAGGTGTGTTTTCTTGTGATTAGGTTACCTCACTCAGGATGATATTTTAGGTTCATGATTTCATGAACTCATTGTTCTGATATTAGTGTGTGCATCCATTATATATATGTATCTTTCTTACATTTATATTGAGAGGGCATCTAAGGTTCTTTTTCAAGACTTCTTCAAAACAACCCATAAATAAGGCTGCTTTACGAACATGATTAGACATTGTCTTTTCTGTTATATGGTAGAAGGCATCTTTTGGGTACCTAAGAGGTATAGCTGGGTTCTCAGGTAGTGCAATGTCCAATTTTTCTGAGGGACACCTCAGAAGCTGATTTCAAGAATGGTTGTGCAGTCACCATTCCTAACTGTGAAGCAGTGTTCCTCTTTCTCCACATCCTCAGCAGCATCTGGGGTCACCAGAGTTTTGAATCCGTCATTCCCCTGACTGGTGTGAGTTAAGTCACGGTTGTTTTGATTTGCATTTCCTTGATGACTAAGCTGTTGAACATTTCTTTGGGGTGCTTTTTGCCATTCAAAATCCTCAATGAGAATGCTTTGTTTAGCTCTATGCCCCATTTTTAATAGGGTTATTTAAAACCTCTGGAGTCTAACTTCTTGAGTTGTTTATATTTTGGATATTATCCTCTATTAGATGTAGAATTGGTAGTTACTTTGAGGGGTGTGCAAATGAATAGAACTTGAAATACCATCCTGTGAAGTGAGACCTTGATGCAAAGAACACATGGGTTGCTGATGTCAAGTGATAGTCGTTATTAGTCCAAAAGCTCCAGAATGTTTCCAGATATAATTCACAGACCATATGAAGTTCAAGAAGAAGAACAAATGTGGATGAGGATTCATTTGTGGAGGGACTTGGAAGGAAGAGGATGATGGGTTAGCGGCTGGGCAGAGATCAGTGTGAGAAGAGATGAAGATGACCCTGCAGAGGGTCTGGAATTTGGACCCAGGAAGTGTTTAGCAATGGGTTTGGGGGAGCTGAGGGCCCCATGCCCAGTTCCAGATGCTAACAGAAAACAAGAGAGCTAGGTCCCAACAAGGATGAGTTGGTGAAATACCCAACAAAGATGATGCCGAGAGATCCTGCTGGATGCACATACCAGAAGTTCAGGGCGGTACCTCCACTTCTCAAGGTTTTTAATCAGGAATTGCTCACTGTATAAAGGAAATTTGGAACCAGAGGTGGAGCAGAGGCAGGAAGGCCATCAGGACCCCACCCTGTGGATCCATCCTGCGGCACTGAAACTAAGTACTTACTTGTTGAAATTTAAATACCAAACAGGAGCCTACTAACAGTGTCCCTGAGGAAGGCTCTTCCTGAGCCTTCCTGATACAGAATGAGATGCTTTATTAACTTCGGAAGAACACAGGGACACAATAGAGGAGCTAGTGAAGAAAAGAAATGAAGGGAGCTGATTGGGTTTTGCAACTCCATAGAAGAACAACAATATGTGTGGAGAGTCACCCGGGCTCACGGACTAAACTTCCAGCAATGGCTGTGGAGGGTTCAACTCTGGCACATGTACCATGAAGGATAACTGTCTGCTTCAATATGAGAAGAAGCCCTAGGTTCTCATGAGGATTTGATACATGATGGAGAGGCACCAGAAGCGGTGAGATGGGGTGGGTGTTTGGACAGGCCATCCTCATAGAAACCCGCAGGAGATGGGGTGATGGAGGGAGGGATCAGGAAGAGATAGCATTTGAAATGTAAACACATAAAAATTTAAAAAATTAATAAAGCCTCATTGAAGAACTGCAGGGAACAAAAATGGAGAAGCTAGCAGGGTAAGGTCCTCTGACAGGCTAGGTGCAATACAGCTCAAGGGGAGGCTGGATGCAACCTTGGCACAATATCTAAGAGGCTCAACAAGCAGGTGAAAAGAGTCAGATGAGAATATTTATACTCGACCAATGGACAGAAGCAGGGAGAGAGAGTGGCTAAATTAGGAAAAGTGGAAAGCTAAAGAGGAGAGAAAGGCGATCCCAGAGACAGCAGGTACCTGCTTCCTTCTAGATCTCTGAGATTTCTCAGACATTGAGCCACCAACAAGTAGCATACACCTAGCTGCGTCTGAAGCCCCAACACATATGGAACAGAGAAGACTGGCGTGTTTAGTTCAGGAGAAAATGAGGCGATCCTATCAACACCAAACCAGACCCACCCCAGAGCTCTTAGGGTTTATAACCTTATGCAGAATTTATCATTTGCGCCAATGTGAGAGTCTGCACAGCAACTTCACATTAGTAGAAATCATGTCATTTGCAAGATACTGATACCTCTTTAACTTCCTTCCGCAATTCTTTGACAGAATCTCCATAATCTTGGAAAAACTAGCACATTTTATTCACCATTTCTCCTTAAAATTGACTTGTAGGGGCTTCAAAATCTTGTGTAATTTCCCAAATATAAAAGCCACTGAAAGAATGGATCCCTATAATTTGTGCAAACTTTATCAAATTTTATGATATTCAAAATAATCATGTGATCACTGGTCAAAATATAACTGAAATTATAACCACTGATTAATTCTTATGAGTGATACATTATTTTAGAAATTTCCTACTAATTTCGATGTAAATATTTCAATACAGACCAATTACTTTTTCACTTTCGTTGACACATAATTGTCATGTTATATTGGGTTTAATGTGATATTTTGATATATAAATTGAATATTTAGCGACCAAATTGCACTAATTAGCATATCCATTACACCAAACAAATCATTCTCTTGGCAAGGGAAGAAGTGTTTTACATTTCCTGTAGCTAATTTGAAATATAAAATAATTTTTAGCCTATTCACTCAAATATAGGCGAAAAATGTTATCTGTTTTAACTATTTTTTCTCTCTCTTTTTTTGAATTTGGACTTAAGACAGGCGCAATGTATGACAGCACTCTACCCTGTTTAAATCCCAACCCCTGTTTAACTATTTTTAGAGTCTACCAGCGATTCTTACGAGAAATTTCCACAACCTCTGTCAATTCTTCTTTAAGGAAAATTTATGTCAAATTATTTTTTGCTTTCACCGTTGTACTCGTATTTTGATGTTTAATCATCTGGTTTAGGAAAACACCTAATACCTTCCTCTGACCAGTGTTTCCTAAAAATGACATGGGTTGTGTTTTTACAAAATATCTCACATATGTGCACACACACATAAATATTATAACAATTTCTATATTGTATTCATTACTATTTATCTTTCCTTACATGTTTATGCATTTATAAGTTGATATAATCCATCCATATGCATGTGACATCCTACCAAAGATGCTGTTAAACATTACACTGCTATTGACGTCCTCTGAGAAATGCTATAGTGATCTTGGAAATATCAAGCCATGAGGTATAATATTGATAACATATTAAACCTAGGACCTGCTAGCACACTTATGATTCCATTACAGGCAAATGGCACATTCAGAGAATGTGAGATTATGTTTGGCAAGACTGCCAGCAATGAAAACTTACAAATAATTTTATTTGAACTTCTGAATGTAATATTTATGAACTGTTGTTGACTTCAAATAATTGAAACTAGAAAAGAATAGTGTGAATATAATTAAATTGTTAATAAAATGAAGATTATAACAGAGGCCAATTTAAAATGAAAGTATGTCACTTAAGTTTTAAATGCTATTTTAATTCCAACTGAGGGGAGCATGTATCACTTGGTCTTCTATCCATCAGCAATCAGGACTAATACTTTTGATATTATTATGAACAATGTATGTTGCTGTTCAGCAATATTAATTGCACATAATGAACTGTAAAACATTTATTTCATCTGTAAAGCTAATGTAAAGGCTAAAGTTAGGTACATATATTATTATTAAAATTAAAAGATTAATTTCTAGAAACATGAAATTTCTAGAAGCTCTATTAATACTGAAGAACTTTTAGAAATTTGAGTCTAGTTCCTACCTCCCACTCAATGCTCCTCAAATAAAATTCATACCAAATACATATTTCTAAAACCCTGTCCTTATACATAGGGCTACACGCTAGAGCATCCACTGAATAACCCAATTATTTTAACTCACATTCTACCACATAGCCAGATTGTCTCTGTGCACTTGATTGCCATGTAACCTTCTCTTCCACATCTTCCCATCTAAGTCTTCTTGTGCCTGGCTCTGTCCCAGAATTCTCTTTACTACAGATATTTCCACCTTCTACTTCCTGCTTCCATAGACAAGAATTTTTTATTTGATAGGTCATGTATCAGACAAGTACACAATCCTGCAGTGGACAACAGGGTCTAAATCATCCTCCATTGACCAATGGTTAAGTAATACATTAGTATTTTTGTGTTGAGAATGAAAACAGTCGTTGTTGCAGTAAAAGAACAAATGGGGTTCTTACATTTCCACTGGATTTGAGACTGTGGGGTCTCATGGCATCTCTTAAGATCTTTTCTCTCAGTCGGCTTAGTATATAGCTGCTGGTCCATCCCATATCCACACGGCAGTAGCTCTCTAGACCTGACGGTAATCTCTCTACCCATCTAGTTTCCCAAGAATGGATTTTTATAGCCACCAGACACACACATCCAATTGCATGGTGGCCCAGTAGTACTTGACCAACCACAACCATTCTCTTCGCTCAATTAATCACATGAAAACTAAACTTACACCCAACGCGTTAAATTGTTATATAATTGCCCACCCTAGATAATATACCTTTGCTCATCTGAATGCAAAATCCTGTACATCCATCCTTAAAAATACTCTATATGACTAACGTATACTGAAGATTCATAGCATCCACCACCATGTTGTCTTGGCCTCTCTCTCTGTTCAGGCTCCTCTCTCTATAAAGCTTTTGTCCTTCTCGTCAGTATACAATGACAGGCTTTTATTCTATCTTAGACTGCCTGCACTGTGGCATCATCCTACAATTGTTATCTATGATGAAATAAGTGTCAGACTGAGCTCAGGGAACCTGGTGGAGGCTGGCAGAAAGACTGGGGCAAGAGGATTGCAACCCCATTGGAAGAACATGGGTGGCCTGACCACCCAGTTCTCAAGTCTGAACTACCAACAAAGAATGCTTGGGAGGGATCTATGGCTTGAATGCATATGTAACAGAGGACAGCCTTGCTGTATGCTGGGAAGGGTGCCAGTCCTGGAGGTTTGATACCCCAGCTTGTAGGAATGCTTGGTGGTGGGGCAAGAGTGTGGGTGGGTGGGGGCGCACTCTCTATTACAGGCAAGAAGTGGGGAGGAGGATGTAGGATGCAGGAGAGGAGTTGCTGGAGGGGTAACCAGGAACTGAGATAACTATCATTTGAGATGTGAATAAATGGAATGAGAAAAGAAAGGAAGAAAGAAAGAAAGAAAGAAAGGAAGAAAGAAAGAAAGAAAGAAAGAAAGGAAAAAGAAAGAAAGAGAAAGGAAGAAAGAGAAAGGAAGAAAGAAAGAAGAAAGAAAGAAGAAAAGAGAAAAGAAAAAATCAAAATAGTATATTTCTAGGAAAACAATATTTTTACTTCATAACAACAAACTCTCAATTATTTACTATTATAGCAATAGCATTTCTTGGGAAAATAAACAATATGGATACTAAAATAAGTATATGAATCAGCTTACAGTGGCAAAATACAAAAATGTGTGACTATATAATGGGAGACTTATTTAGAAGACTATTGTAGTTTGGAATTGAATAAAATTGTATAAAAGTGAGCTGAGCCGCCAAGAAAGCATGACCCATAATGTGGTGGGTTAAAAAAGAACGTTCTACAGAAAATATTTTAGAGTCAACTCAAATCTATTGCAAGAGCACAATAAAGAAATACTGGGTTTGTCTGAAACAAATTAAATACATTAGTAAAATGTCATGCTATTTGATGTTGTAGTATGAAGTCTCTTTGTTTTCCCAAATTTGGGACGGAAGGTCAGAATCCGTATTCAAAAGGACAGAATCCTGACAGCTCTGGATGAAAACAATGCAAGAAATACAAGAAAAGGAGCATAGATTGTGATTCATTTCATTGTAATAAACAAATAAAACAATTCCTGAATATAAATAGAGGGGTCAATGATTTTGAGGTTGAGCTACAGAATTGTTCTCTTTACTACTGTCTTTATTGACTATAAATTAACCAAAGTTAATTCACCCTATTTCCTAGAAATTGCTTAGCACCATAACAAGAAATAGAATCTAAGGCTTTTAATAAGGAAAATTCTACAAATATTGTAAACAGAGAAAGATTAAAACTTGGACCTGGAAATAAAGTAATTTTTGGAGTTGACAAGATGCCAGTGAAAGGCACCATATTCATTTCATCAAATGATACAGGGATAGTACTGGCACAGTAAACACTAAAATGATAGACTGATAGATCTTGTTTTATTCCTGATACATTTATTGATACATGAATATTTGGAGGAATATAATACTAATAACTTCTAAACACATTGCAAGTATCTGCTCTAAAAGTAAGAATTCTTTCTGATATCAAATAATTGTGACATCAAATCCATTGCTTTTGATGCAACCACCTGCAATAGTGGTGATTGTGTGTACAGTAAGATGCTAGATATTTTCACTGAATAGTGGATAACATCAGGCCACTACAAACATACCCAAATTTCCCCTTAAACATTGAATCAGCTTTAAATGAACTGATGAGAGGGGGGGGAGGTCTTTCTATTTTATTTTAATTATCAGAGGCATTAAAATAAAATGGAACATTTGTTTCTGCAGGGGCTAGTCACACTGGGAGGAGGGCAGTGGGAAGGTGGACCTGGTTGGGATTTGCTGGCTGGGCTGGTGGGACTGTCAGGGTTCGAGCCGTCAGCGTGACAAACAAATGGGAACTGAATGGGCTGGGAAGTTTGTCTATGAGGAAGGAGTGGGACAGAGAGAATCTGACACAGCTGACTTCTTTGGGAGTTCAGGAGTCCTGAGTTCTGTGATCAAGATCAGCTTCAGAGGTGTGGGTTGAGAGAGTGATTTGGTGTGTGCAATTTGATTTAAAATGGTGAGGTGGGAAGGATCTGGGGCTCAGGGCTCAGTGTGAATCAAAGGGGGATGATGACAAGTGGATATTGACCAAAGCTGAATTGCCAGATGACCGCGAACCACCAGGAGTTCAGAAGAAGGTTGACCAAAATGCAGGTAACCACTCGATAATGTCAGAATGAGAATATGAAGTTGAAACAGCGACTCCAGGCAACCTATCAAAGGTAAAACATGAGAACCGAAATGAATCTGAGGCATATCAACTATAGAGATCAGTAAACCGCCGAATTTGAGATTTAACAGAAAGGTAGAGAAGTGAAAATTGCAGGAAGTTCTGACATAAAATTAACAATGCCAACTATCAGAGCTTTCAGTGACACAAACCACTGCAGAACTCCAACTGATACTGAAAGTAGAGAAGGAAGTTATGAACATGAGAGCTGGGAAGAACAACATTGAGAATGTAAAGTTGGTTGGAGGCTGGGAGTGGAGATGGAAATTACAGGCCAAATTAAAATTCAAAGTGTGGGAGACACCATATGGGGACAGGGGTGGGGATGTTGATCTGGAAACCCGGGAGAGATAGCTCAATCAGAATGTGAGTAAGAAATGCTCCAGGTAGAGGTTGGGTTTGGCTCGGTGGTGGGCGGCACCATGAAAGCGCAGGGCCCTGGGTTCGGTCCTAGAAACCACAAAAAAAAAAAAAAAAATACTCGAGAACAATAAAGAAAAAGGAAAAAAAAATAAAGATAGGAAAAATACACATTATAGTATACTATGTGCTCTTTATACAAATAATGAATGATCTATAATTTCATTGCATATAAATGGTTTTATATATAAGCTAATGAACTGTTCATATCTAACCTCATATATAAGCCTCTCTAAGTTTTGAATGATAAATTTAAATAAAACATTGTCTGCACTATTTTAGTACTTAAATTCATCCTATACATAGCTTCTGATTGCTGTGTTTAAGCCCAGACAATTTTAACATATTATCGACAATATTTCCCCAATGCTTAATTTTGAGTAATAATTTGTCTATAAAATATAACATATTAGTTGTAATAAAACTTAAAAAGCCAAAAAGCATAGTTTTGAAGTCAATTATTATGTATCTATTATTAAACGCTTCATTTGTCTTCTTAATGTAGTTTATATTACAGTAAAGGAAGGTAATTTTCGTTATCATGACCATAATAAAGCTCCTACATAATGCTCAAACCAGAAACTTTAGTAGTTTCACATGGAAATTGATACAGCACACAGAGGTCGCTACTGGTAGGGCCATGATTTATTTTTAGACGTAGTATTCATTTAAAACAATTTTGATAATGCAATGTGCATATTCATTTTGGTTTAGTTATTTTCAAACAGTTTTGATGTTCTTCAAGATAAAATTTTAGATTGAAACTGTAAGAGTGAAACCATTGACTATCAACATAGTTTATCAGAATCCTTTTATATTTTCCTTTATCTAATAAGGAATAGTAATTCAAATATTTCCCCATTCCTCTACAGCCATATTAGCACACAGTAACATTATTATGTTTTTTATTTACATACGATAAATTGTATATTTATTTCCATACAATAACAATATGTGATTTCTTTACATACAAAATAACATTGTATGTTTTATTTTATATAGTAACATTGTATGTTTTTATTTAAATACAGTAATATTTTATATTTTATTTACATTGTCATGTGAGAAACATTCTTATTATTATTATATGAAATTCAATATTGAAATCTTTAATTTTAGGAATGATATATTTTATAATTCCACCATTTAAAATGGAGGTTAAATTTTTAAAGAGATATAAATTATTGCTAATACTCAGAATTTTTTGTTCTTTCAAAATGTTTGCAAATTACAATTATATTTTTGTTACAAAAATGGAAATGCAGGTAGCATTTAATTCCTAGTTTAATGCATTTTATTTTTGGCCTGACTATAAAACTGACAAACATGTAATATTAGAATTCCAAGATGAATTTATTTATGTAAATTAATTTATTCATATAATATTTTATGTTGTATGTTCATTTTATCTTATGCCTTAGTAAACTTTTGAAAGTTTATTTAAAACATTAAGTTACCCACTGCCTTCTTTGAAGGGAAATAAAAATATAAAAGTATATAATTAAAAGAAAGTATAAGGGAAATTGTCTAATAAATATATTAGAAAATACATATTTTGATTAAATTGATGTGGCATTAGATGGAATAGTATAGTAAATGAAATGTTATATTCTTAATCACCAGAGTTTATTTGATTTACAATTCTAAAACTAGCTTCAAATTAATTGTTCATTAAAACAGATAAGTTTCCAAGATACAAACTATACATGTTTGAATTTTATAAAATTGCTTCTGTTATTCTGAGAAAAACATAGACTTATTCTGTGGAGCTAATTTGATGTAATGAAAATAAAATTCTCTCAAGAACTGAAAGTCACTATTTTGGTGAGGATGCAAAAATTATAATTTATAAATAATTAAACACAAAAGCAATATTTATCTAATTTATTGAGAAAATGTGAAAATGAAAAGTATTCATTTCCATGACTCACAGGAAAATGAATGTAGCTACGCCACAAAATAATCTGTGGTCTTAGGTACGATATATTTCAGTATCAGAGCAATAAACTAATGTAATGACTTAAATTCCACGCTGTTATTTTAATGGCTATACAACGTATATTTTCAACTGTATAGCCTATCTGTGTATCAAATAATAATTTACATTATAAAAGTCTATTTATTTCTTTTTTATCTTTTGCGAACTGATTAAAACCATTAAGGAAAAGCGTTAGATTAAATCTCTTGAATTATTCCATGAGATCAAATTTAATGCAATTATTTGCATAATTACTAATACGAATAAATACATACTAGTATGTACAAATTTTGAAGAACCAAGCCAGCCACAATACGGCTAAGTCTGTCACGTTTAAGCAAATGGTATTTATAATGGTACACAGTTATAACTGAACCTAAATTAATCTAATTAATGAACAATCACATAGTATAATTGCTTTAACTACAACCCACAAATAAAAGTAGAACAAATTACCAATAAATTGCAAGAGTGTAAGAATGATTAATACATATTAATGTGACAAAATATTTGATATATGTTGACTTTAGTGGACATGAGCATTGAGAAATTAGATACAATGTATGCTTTTCTAAAAATTAAATAATAACATCTGAAGAGTTTCCAAGTGTTATACATGTGAGAATTTTCATGACAAGTTCCTGTGAGCAAACATGTATATTTATGTATAGCATATACCTAAATATATTTATATCATATAATAAATATAATTTTGTGACTATTTGAATTTTTTAGGTTTAAGTGTATGGGTGTTTAGCCTACATGTATGTCTGTACATGGGTAATGACTGTGTAAAAAGAAAAGGTATTGTATCGTCTAGAATACAGAGAGTTAAGGACAGAACAAGAATGTTGGTCCCTGAAATTCAAACTTCATTCTTTCAGAATGGCAGTCAGTTTTAACAATAAGCTGAGGCATCAGTTCCTCAAGCCTCAGATATATGTACTAACACCAAAGTTTTGAAGTGTATTCAAGGAAACATGCAGCATCTATTATCTCAATGTCTATTTCTAAAATTTAGATTTCTATGAACTAAATTAAATAAGGGCCCTTAGTTCACTTCTCAGGAGACAGGACTTTGTTAGTTTACACAAAATTGAGCTTTATCCTTATTTCTTTTAATTTTTAATGTTTATTTATTTTTTTTGAGAAATTCCTTGTTTGCTAACTTTCTTTGAAACTATTTTAGACTTTTGATTTTAATAATCATTGTTTTTAGGAAATTTTTCTGACTTATCACTAAAAGGTTATATTTTAATCTTTATAAAATGGAGAGCTAAAAATGTCAATTTCCAGTCATGAATTATATAATGCTATTTTGCTTATCCTATTACAAACAAACAATAGAAAAAACAATTTCATTCAATAATAAAACTTATGACAGCAAAACACTTGTACCCACAAGTGATAGCATACTCACAAGGCTCTTATAAATTTTACTTTTTATGTAAGATAATATTTAAACATCACATACTGAGAATTTTTGATTGAACATGTCAATAAATTAATGACTTTTTATTAAAAAATCCAAAGTGTTATCAAGCAGTCAGTTTATATGAAATTCTTATTAATGAATGACCTGGGTAAATTATTAGGTGTAATCAATCTTCTTTTCCTAGTTCCTTTCCTAGTAACTTTTCCTAGTTTCAACATTGATTTCTATAACCCTTTTGATAGACAATGGATTTCAAATGTGTGCCAGTAATATTTGGCACAGAATGAAGTGACATGGGTGCTTTTCATATGTTTAATTTGAATTTTAAAATTCATTTCTCAAAGCAATATTGTTCTCTTGGTTAGAAAAGTTACGACCATCTCCAGTCCTCCATCATTCCTTGTTCCCTCCCTTAGGTACATTGATCTCTGACCTTGAAATATTGTAGAAGTTATGCTTAAATAACATTTTTAAAATACATAGTATCTTGTTCTGTTTTTCTTGGGAAACTCAGACATAAAATAAAAATTGGAGTTTGGAATTCCCAAAGTACAATAATATCACTGAATGTTTGTGCTACAAAGCATAAGATATCCTTTCTCTCATCTGAAATAAAAGAGTGATTTTGCCAGTGTCACAATACATGCTACTAAAAAAAGACAGTAACCTTAAACTCCTGAAGAAGATATAGTCTTCTTCAGTGAATTGGGTATAGTCTTTGTATGTCAAAACAGAAATTATGGGATAATACAACACCCTACTTAATCAATGTTCGCTATGAGAGGTTTTACTTTACACAAGTCAAATATATGCAGCAAATACTTTTTATTATCAGCCCCTACTCCTGTGAACACCTAATATATTCTACAGGTTCTTTACCTAACTTTCCTATGTTTAACAGATTGTGTTCATCTTTGTAATCTACTGAGTTTAACTAGTTCCGTCTGAATATCCATAGGTAGGTATCATAGGTATAGACCATTCCAGTGGAACCAGGTGGGTTCACTCAGTGTACATACATTTAAAAATAATATCCTCTCCACAAAAATCCATCATACCCAATAGTTCATCAGGGAAAGGTATCCAATAGTTAAATATGTGAGGATGTTTACGTGTTTATTCTTGTAGAGTCCTGGAGTTTGCAACCACAGACGACATGAATTCATAATTGTAAGGGCTATGAAAATAAAATGTTGCACCCATTGACTGATTTTTCCAGCTGTTGCATTCTTTCTGGTCAATCATGTGGGATTTAACACGAAAGTTTTAAGGGCTAATATGACTGAGAATTCAACCATTTCCAATTCTCAGAAACGTGAGCATTGAACATCTTTACACTAATATTTACTCTTTATATAAAGTCTCTGAAGATGATGGAGAGAAGCATTTATTCTAAAAGTATGTGCATACCAGTTTAGAAAATATTCTGTTGCATGGCAATCTAAAACAACAGTTCACCCTGTTGAACAGTAGTTTTTATTGTATTGTTTAAAATAGTTATTTTTGAAACTTTAATGATTTATCTTCAACATAGTATGACAAAATAGCATTTTGTGAAACATACTCTTCTACTCTTATGTCCTTCATATGACCTAAAGTCATTGCTATAACAGGAAAATGGACAGCTTTTTACTATGAAATAGTTTCAGTATGAAACTATTTTTTTTTAAAAAACTCAATAATACTATTAATGTTTTAAAGATACTAAAGACCAAGAATTGTTGGTTCCTGTTATTTACCAAAGAGCATACAAGGCTTGTACGTGATCCCTGCTACACATGTAGCAGAGAACTGCCTTGCTTGGCCTCAATGGGAGAAAACACTCTTGGTTCTGTGGAGGGTTGTTACCCTAGAGAAGGATGCTAGAGGGGTGACAAGTTAGTGGATGAGTGGTGGGTGAGCACCCTCTTAGAGGAGAAGGGGACGGGGGATAGGATGAGGGGCTTGTGGAGAGAGGACTGAGAATGGGAATGACATTTGAAGGGTAAATTAATAAAATAATGAATAAATAAAATAAAAACTCAGTCTGAAGAAGGCTTGTAATACACTGAGGTCTCAATTGGTTTAAACTCATACCTGATGATTTTTCTCTGATGGATACCCGAGAAGACTTTGCTCTCAAAGGAGATACAGAAAATTATCAAGTACTATCTCCAAGAATGACATTGCTTCTGGTTATAATTGTCTCATGATTTTACATTTTATAATTATCACTGGTGGCCTTCATGTTTTCTGTCTGATGAATTCAAATAGGCCATGAATATACAAAACTTTATGTTCCCGTTATAAAATTAAAAAAGCATTTAACTTATATTTTGTGCGTGCGTGTGTGTGTGTGTGTGTGTGTGTGTGTATTGTGTATATTTGAGGTACACCTTATTTCTTATTAAATTGCAATTTAACTGAGTAAACTACAGAGTTGTGATAAAAAATATTATAATGAAATCATGGGTAAAACTAAAAAAAAGTACCTATCTGATACCGTTTAAAAGACACAAGACAGCCCACTTTAAAATCATAGGTCTGGAAAGATGGCATAGTAGTTAAGAGCTCTAATTCTTCTTCTAGGAACACATGTGTTCAATTCTCCAAGCTCACATGGTGGCTCACAACATTCTATAATGTGCTCTGATGACCTCTTCTGATATGCATGAAGTCAAAGCACATGAAAAACATGAAAAAATTAATCTCAAAAATAAAAATTAAAAAAACTTAGTAAATACATATCCCTTAATGTTTATCATGCTCTGTATGTAAAATAATTTCTAAAGTTTACCAAGGTTAATGGTGCCGATATTATAACTGGTTGTTCTTTTCTGTAGAAAAGGAAACTTTCCATTAAGTATGACTCATCAATAATCATAAAGAAAGAATTTGATTAAAAAAATATTGTCAATCCTTTAAGGGAGTCTGTATAATCTGAGACACAGCAGTACTTAGCAAGAACTAATATCTCAAAAGCAGATATTATTAACTAAAAAGATATAATAAGTATGGAAGACTATATGAATTTGAATATTTTAGGAATAATCAATATTAAGATAATTCTTTTACTAAACAAGGAAACCAAATTAGGAAGGAAGAAGTCAAAATATCACTATTTGCAGATGATATGAGAGTATAATTAGGTGACCCCAAAAGTTAAACCAGAGAAATAAAAAACTGATAAACAACTTCAGCAATGTGTCTGGAATTAAAATTAATTCAAATAAATCAGTAGCCTTCTTCTACACAGAGGATAAACATGCTGAGAAAGAAATTAGAAAACAACCCTTCAATAGTTACAAATAACATAACATACATCAATGTGACTCTAATCAAGCTAGTAATATATTTGTATGACAACTTCAAGTCTCTAAAAAAAAAAAAAGAAATTGAAGTAGATCTCAGAAGATGGAAAGATCTCCCATGCTCATGGATTGGCAGGATTAATATTGTAAAAATGGCCATCGGGCCAAAAGCAATCTACAGATTCAGATCAATCCGCATCAAAATTCTAACTCAATTCTTCATAGAATTAGAAAGAGCAATTTGAAAGTTCATTTGGAATAAGAAAAAACCCAGGATAACAAAATTATTCACAACAATAACAGAACTTCTGGGGAAATCACCATCCCTAACCTCAAGCTGAATTAGTGAGCAATAGTGATAAAAACTGCATGGTATTGGTACAGAGATAGGAAGGTAGATAAATGGAATAGAATTGACACAGAAACGAACCCACATACCTATGGTCACTTGATAATTGATAAAGGAGCTAAAACCATACAATGGAAAAAATAGCATTTTTAACAAATGGTGCTGTTTCAAGTGGTGGTCAGCTTGTAGAAGAATGCAAATTGTTACATTCTTAATGCCCTGTACAAAGTTCAAGTACAAGATGTTCAAGGACCTCCACATAAAACCAAAAGCATTCAAACTAATAGAAGAAAAAGTCGTGAAAAGTCTCAAACAATGGGAACTGGTGAAAATTTCCTGAACAGAACACCAATGGCTTATGCTCTAAGATCAACAATGGACTAATGGGACCTCATAAAATTACAAAGCTTCAGTAAGGCAAAGGACACTGTAGTTAGGACAAAATGGCAACGAACAGATTGGGAAGAAAAAAAAACTTTACCATGACTACATATGATAGAGAGCTAATATTCAATATATTAAAAAGAACTCAAGAACTTAGACAACAGAGAATAAAATAACCCTATTAAATATGGGGTACAGAGCTAAACAAAGAATTTTCAGCTGAGGAATAATGAATCGCTGAGAAGTACCTAAAGAAATGTTCAACATCCTTATTCTTCAAGGAAATGCAAATCAAAACAACCCTGTGATTCCACCTCATACCAGTCAGAATGGCTAAGATAAAAAAAATCTCAGTTGACAACAGATGTGTAGAAAGAGGAATACTTTTGTTGTTGATGGGATTGCAAGCTGGAACCTCCACTCTGAAAATCAGTCTGGAGATGCCTCAGAAAAATGGACATAGTACTACCTGAGAACCCAGCTATACCACTACTTGGCATATACCCAAAAGATGATCCAACATATTAGAAGGACACATGCTCCACTATGTTTATAGCATCCTTATTTATACTAGCCAGAAGCTGAAAAGAACGCACATTTTCTTCAACAGAGGAATGGAAACAGAAAATGTGGAATATCTACACAATGGAGTGCTATTAAAAAGCAGTGACTTCATGAAATTCATAGGCAGATTGATGGAACTAGAAAATATCATCCTAAGTGAGATAACCCAATCACAAAAACATAACAAAACAACAAACAAAAAACACATGGTATGTACTTACTGATAAGTGAATATTAGTCCAAAAGCTCAGATTACCCAAGATACAATTCACAGACCACATAAAGCTCAAGAAGCATGACCAAAATGTAGATGCTTCAGTCCTTCTTAAAAAGGGGGAACAAAAATATTAATAGGTGGAGATTTGGAAACAAATTTTGGAGCAGAGATTGAGGAAATGGCCATTCAGAGCCTGCCTACCTGGGAATCCAGCACACATACACACAGCCACCAAACCAAGACAATATTGCTGCCGTCAAGAAGGCCATGCTGACAGAAGTCGGATGTTGTTGTCTCCTGGGAGGCTGTTGGAGAACATGACAAATACAGAGGTGAATGCTGGCAGCCAACCATTGAACTGAGAACAGTGTCTCCATTGGAGGAGTTAGGGAAAGGATTAAAGGAGGTGAAGGAATTTGCAACACCATAAGAACAACAATACCAACCAACCAGAGCTCCCAGGGACTAAATCACCATCCAGGGAGTACACATAGACACATGGCCCCAGCTGCAAATGTAGCAGCAGATGGCCTTGTTGGGTACCAATGGGAGGAGAAGTCCTTGGTCCAGCCATGGATGGATCTGCCAGTGTAGGAGAATGACAGGGCAGGGAGGTGGGAAGGGGTGGGTGGTTGGGTCAGGAATATACCTCATAGGAAAAGGGGCATAGGTTATTGGATAAGGGTTTTATAGCTGGGAAACCAGGAAGAGGGATAATGTTTGAAATGTAAAGAAAAAAAGTAAAAATAAATAAATAAATAACACACAAAGAAATAAATGCTTGATACATTCTTAAACTAGTTTTTATTCAGGGATTGTGACTAGCTTTTATAGTAGACCTTGTTAAGACAGGCTGTTAGCAGCAGTATTGTTTCAGCTCAGTTTCACTTGGAAGGGAGAAGAAAACAACCACAAAGAGGAGGGAGGAAGGGACAAGGGAAGGAAAGGGGATGGGGTTGGGGTTGGGGAAGAGGGCAACATGATCTAATATTGGGTTGGGGGAAAGAAATGAAGTTCTGAGGGCCAGTAGAAAGAATGGAAACAGTTGACCTTGGGAGGAAGGAGGTTGGAAAGACCATCTAGAATGTACCAGAGACCTGAGAAGTGAGACACTCTTAGGACTTAAAGTGGGGGGGGCACCCTAGATGAAAGGCCCTACAGTGGGGAGAGGGAACTTATTGAAATCACCTCCAGCAGAAAGACGGGGAATCAAGTGAGGAATGGGGTTGCTATCCCACAGCCAAAGCTCTGAAATACAATCTTTCTTTCTGAAAGAAATGCAGGAATGGAAATGGAGATGAGCCTGAGGAAAAGAAGACCCATCAACAGCCCAAAGTGGGTTCCAAGCCCGAAGACCTGACATTGTCACAGAAGCTACAGGGCATTCACAAAGAGGGGCTTACCATGACTGAGCTCCTAAAGATCAGACAAGCAGCTTATCCAGATGCAGATATGTACAGCCAACCAATGAACAGAAGCTGCTGACCCCTGTGGTTGAATTAGGGAAAAGCTGGAGGAAGGTAAGGAGGAGGGCAACCCTGTAGGAGGACCAGCAGTCTCAATAAACCTGGATCCCTGAGATCTCTCAGACACTGGATCACCTACCAGGCAGCATACAGCAGCTGAGATGAGGTGTCAACACATGTAAAGTAGAGGACTCCTTGGTCTGGGTTCAGTCAGAGAAGATGCACCTAATCCTCAAGAGACTGGAGACCACAGGGAGTTTAGAGTTCTGTTGGAGTGGATGGGGTGGGGACATCCATGTGGAGATGGGAGGAAGGAGTGCAGTGGAGGCAGGGAGGCAGGGATGTGGTATGGGATGTGGAACAATTGGAAGGTGGACCAGGAGGGGAATAAAGTCTGGAGTGTAAAAGTAAAAAAAAACTAAATAAAAAAATTACTGCTAGACATAAATTCCCAGATTAACTTTAAATCAGTAACAGTAGTTGATTTCAAAATTATAATACAATTTTCTCTAATATGTATGCCACCTGAACAAGAGATACACAGAGAAACACTAAACTTCAATAGCATTATACATCCAAGAAATCTAGAAGATAGCTACCCAAAGTGCAATAACCATATCCATTCTAACGTTTGGATGATTCTTTGTGAGATTTTGACATCATGTCCCCAATAGCACTCCTAATTTCCCATTCTCTGTCCTTGAGATCTTAACTCCCCCCCAAAAAACCCAGAAAACAACAAGACAAAAATTTTTAAAAATAACAAAACGCATCATAAAAAATGTCTTGGGGGCTACGGTGTGTCACAGTATGTCCCACAATATACCCTTTTGTTCACACATAGTTTTCCTTAAAAATGTTCATTGCAAAGAGTCATTGGTCTGGTTCAGAGCCTCTGGCTTCTGCTACATCATCAATACTTGACTATAAGTGGGACTCCTCTTTGATATCCTAATGTTTACCTGGATCATGAAGATCCTACAGTGTTGCATCTGTAGGACCAGCCCTTTAACATGCCCTAGCAGTTCATTGATGAGGTAGATGTTGGCATGGGCCACGTCAAAGCCCTAGATCTGGGCCTGTGTTATAACTGAATTTCTTAGCCCTCCAGCTCTCTTGGGTGAGCTCTTAGCTTACCCAATGCTTCTGCCTGAGATGTCAGGGCCAGCTCTCCCACTATCATTGTTTCAGTGCCAGTTCTCTAGACTGCTTTATGTGGCAAGGGGTGGGTGGCCATCTCCCCTCCATCCATGCTACTTCACAGGAGGCATGTGGTAGTGACAGCTCTCTCATACTCATACTGTCAGGGCAGGCTCACCTGTACCCTCTGCATGAGGCACCTAGGCTAGCTGCCTAGGAGAAGTACAGGTCCACTCTATAGGTACTCAGCTGGGAGGTAGCAGAGATTGCTCTCCTGCTTTCATGACCTGTGCGGACAGCTCTCACAACTGTAGCAGATAGTGAGGAGGAGAGGAGGGCCCCTCCAAGCATATGCATGACAGGGCTCAACTTCTTTGTTCATGCCCTCAGCCACCAGAGCCAGCTCCACTCTGCTGCCTGGGTCAGTGCAGTGCCTGCTCTCCTGAGCGCTGAAGCCAGTGAGGGGTAGGATCATCTCTGCACAGCTCTTAGACATCAGTGTGGTCCAAGATGGTAGCCAAGACCAGGGATGTCTGCATGGTCTTTGGAAGTAATAGGAGCCAAAGACCCATGCTGCCACGTGGCCACATACCCAGTCATGTCTCTTCTCAGCAGTCATCTCAATATGACCTCAGGTGGAGGGGCAGGCTATTCACAAAAGTCATTTCTCTCCACTCTCAAGCCTCCGCTTCCACCTCACTTCAGAATGCCCAAACCGTCTGCTTCTCTTCCTCTTTCATCTGTTCACCAAGAGTGACACATCATAGTGGTTTTTGGTGGTGGGCCTCTGGGCGTCTTCCCTTGCCAGGACCTTGTAGGTGGGCATCCAACAGCATCTGGGTGTCCTTCACCCAGCAACACTGTGTGTCATGACTGCAGACTGGCCTCCTGGTGTACTGTGCTCACCCATACTATCATGTGGCATGGTGGCAGGGCTCTGGTTGTCCTCTGCTTAACTGGCCCTGTGCCATGGCAGTGGACTGGTCTCTGGACACAATCCTCTGCTCTCACAGAATGGCATAGCAAAGGAAAGATATTCCAATAGGTAATATAAAGTCTTCCCCTATTCCTACCAAAAAATAAACAATTTCAGAAAATATTAAATCACTCCATATATTCCATCTGACGTATATTCAATCTTTATGTAATAAAGATTAAAATAAATCTTCAATTAATTTTTCATAATTTCATGAATCATGTGCTTAATTATCATATTAGTGAATAATGAGTAGATCACAGGAATAAAACTGTTTCTCACGTTAAATCAACTTAAAACTTGAAAATACAACACAGTACAGCAATGCCTTGGATGTATGTTGAAACCATTTTCCTACTAAAAAGTATCTTTATCTTCTGTTTACAGCATTTCGTTTTCTACTCTTTGACCCAAACTACATAAAAGTCAGTTTTTCCAAATCAACAGCCTACTATTTGATACCAATATCTACAATAGTTACTCTTCTCTTGTTTGACAAAATACCATGACCAAGGCAAAATATTAATGGAAGTGGGAAGCAAAGAAACTGATAAGCCACATAATGGAAGAAAATTTGTTAGAAATTTATCTGACATAGGATAAGCTTTGGCCACAAACAAGCATCACAGAACAAATTACAAATTAATATACATAATTCAATTTTAAAATGAGCCATGGAAGTGATCAGTAGGTTCTTAAAAAAGAAAATGAAATGATAGTAAAGATTTACAGAGTTCTCATTATTATGTTCTTCAAGATAATAATATTGAATAAAAATATAACAGTGGGGGATGAGGGGTTGGGGATTTAGCTCAGTGGTAAAGCGCTTGCTAGCAAACGCGAAGGCCCTGGGTTCAGTCCCCAGCTCCAAAAAAAAAAAAAAAAGAAAGAAAAGAAAGGAAGGAAGGAAGGAAGGAAGGAAGGAAGGAAGGAAGGAAGAAAGAAAGAAAGAAAGGAAGGAAGGAAGAAAGAAAGAAAGGAAGGAAGAAAGAAAGAAAAGCAAGCAAGCAAGCAAGCAAGCAAGCAGTGGGGGATGAGGAACTGGGGAAAGCCACTGGAGGATCCCAAACACCATGGAAGCAAGAGACTCCCGGACCAAATGGGGATTACTTTAGCCAAACTGCTCAGAGAAGAGAGATAGAACATGTAGAGACCACCTCCAGAAGGATGGGGCTATTCACACATCTCAAATTTTTAACCAAGAAATGTTCCCATTCAAAGGAAAGACGTGGACAAAAGATGGAACAGAGACTGAAGGAAAGGCCATCCGGGGGGACTGCCTTACCTGGGGATCCATACTGTCTTCAGACACCAAACCCCTACACTGATGCTGTTTCCAAGAGGTGCTTACAGGACCCTGATGTGGCTGGTCCCTGGGAGGATCTGCCAGCACCTGATCAGTGTAGATGTGGATGCTTGAAGCTAATCATTAGGCATAAATTCTGGGACCCCAGTAGTGGAGTTGACAGAAGAACTGGAGGAGGGGGATTGCGACCCCATAGGAAGAACAATGTTAGCTGAGCTGACCACCCAGTATGCCCAGTGACTTGACACCGAACAAGGATTGTATAAGGATGAATCCATGGCTTCAGATACATATGTAGCAGAGGATGGCCTTGTTTGACATCAATGGAAGGGGAGGTCCTTGGACCTGTGGAGGTTTATGCACCAGTGGAGGGGGATCCTGGAGCAGTGGGGTGGGGAATAGGTGGATGGGTGAGGGAGCACCCTCATAGAAGCAAAGGGAATGGGAGAGAGGGTGGATGGGGATAGGATTGTGGAGGTGTAACCTGGAAGTAGAATATCATTTGAGATGTAAAAATAATGGAATGTTTAATAAAAAACAAACAATAATATTTAAAACCATGGTTTGACTCTACTATATTTAAGTCAGTATGAATATCATTAGGAGTAAAATGACATCAAAAAGTCATATAGATGTAGCAAAAGGGGACCTCTTATTTTCGAGAATAGTGTAAATCAGTACAAACATTTTAAAGGCCAACTTGGAAGATTTTACCACCAGAGAATACACATATCTTAATCTCCGTCGTCTACTCACCATGCTTACTTCCTACTACAGAGACAACCATTCATCCATCCTCGTTGCCACTCTTCCTGGTTACTAAAGGATATAAACAAATTGTATGCACATCAACAATTAAATTGTAAAAGTAACTTTTATTCGCTTGAGGTAATTCTCATCTTGGAGACTTACTACTGCATAAACTCATTCTTTATGGTTCTTTTTGAACACGGGAAGCTAGTTAAACCCAGCTGTTCTGACTCTTACACCTCTCCAAACTGAACTGACTCAGCATTAAACTCTCTCAGCTCCAAGTGGAATTCCTCTGCTTGTGACTGCTTTAAATGAACTGCCCTAAACTGCTGCTCAGCACTGAACTGAACTCAACTGAACTCAACTGAGCTCAACTGGAATTGATATATTTGAATAACCCAGAGAAGAGAGTTAAAATGAGAATAACAATTGAAGACATTTGATTGTAAACAATATCAATTCTTGTATTAATAAAACCTTTCAAAGATTAAGATAATACAACACAATTAAATGAAATTTCCCAATCGTTCAGAGAAGAAACCTTCAGCATTTCATCTGTGCCATCATTAAAACAATGTAAAAAGTGAGGCTTCTAACCTTAGGATTTAGAGATGAATAGAGAAGGAAAGTGAAAATGTAGAAAACAATAATCTCAACAATGTGAATTTTTAGTTGAATAAAATGATAGTAGAGTGTAAATTTTAGGGGAAAAAAACTAAAGGTCTAGTATTAAAACTAATGCAAAATGACACATAACCTCAGATGATCAGTGAATCAAAAAGCATTGTTGGAAAAGGGCAAAGAACTTAATGAAAAAAGTCAGAATTGTGGAGCACATTTGTTTGATGTGCTTGCCTCAATGTAGAAGACCTAGTAAAATCTGTCTCCAAAACTCAAATAGAAGAACTTTCTCAAGCTGTACTCTGAATTCTGTACATCATACATAGGCCATATATGTGTACACTCTACACATACAAACACACACACACACACACACACACACACTACATGTATGTTTAAAAAAACAAATAAAAACAAATTGCAAATCCATTCTTTCACCAGCTTGATGACAATAATATGTACATATAAAGTAAGTGCACAAGTTTGTTCAAAGGAATAAAATAAACTATATTCAAGGCTATATATGAAGAACTAAAATCTTGACCTGCAGCATGACTTGTTTCTCATGGTAAAAAATAATGAGTGGTAATATTGTGATGAAAGAAATAAGACTTTCTTACATATTTATGAATTATTCCTGTGTTCTGAAAATAATATATTGAGTTAAGCTGAGGTATCTTTATTCCATGGTAGTAGTTGTTAACAGAAACTTCTGAGAAGATATCAATAAAGAGATGTGTGAAATATATATAGAATTTATAGTGAGCAGTAAATTCTGCTATTCTGCAGAATCTGAATGGGGCCAGATGAACTGTACTATAGAAAATCTGTACATTTAAAAAAAAACTGATAAAGGACAAACTATATGCTTACACTAAAAAAAGTAAGATTCTGTCTCCCTTTTGTTGGGTGTTTCAGCTAATGAAATCCCCATTGGGTCCTGGGAGCCTCTTGCTTTCCTGGCATCAGGGACTTTCTGTTGGTTACCATCAGTTCCTCATCCCCCATTGCTACATACTGTTGTTTAATTTCTAGACCCTCTCTTCATCTCCTCCATGTTCTTCCATCCCTTTTTGTCCCCCACATCCCTCAATCTACATCCTGTGTTGTTTTTTATTTTGACTTCTAAGTAATACTGAAGTATCCACATTTGGTCTTCCTTCTTCTTTAGCGTCATAAAGTTTTTAAGTTGTATAATGGTTATTCTGAGATGTTGTCCAAATATCTACTTATTATTGATCATGAACTATGTATGTTCTTTTGTGACTGGGTTACTTTACTCAGTGTGATATTTTCGAGTTCCATCCACTTGCCTTCAAATTTTATAAAGTCATTGTTTTTAATACCTAAGTAGTACTCCACTGTGCAAATGTACAAAAATTTCTGTACCAATTCCTCTGTTGAGGGGCATCTGGGTTCTTTCCAGCTTCTTGCTGTTATAAATAAAGTTGCTATGAACATATGGAGCATTTGTCCTTCTTATATGTTAGAGCAACTTTTGGTTATATGCTCAGGAGTGGCATAGCTGGGTCCTCAGGTAGCACTATGCCCAGTTTTCTGAGCAACTGCCAGACTGATTTTCAGAGTGGTTGTAAGGCTTACAATCTCACTAGCAATGGGGGAGTGTTCCTCTTTCTCCATGTCCTTGCCAGCGTTTGCTGTCAACTGAATTTTTGATCTTAGCCTTACTGACTTCTGTGAGGTGGAATTTTAGGGTTGTTTTGTTTTGCATTTCCCTGATAACTAAGAATGTTAAACCTTCCTTTCTTCTTTCCTTCCTTCCTTTCTTCCTTCCTTCCTTCCTTCTTCCCTTCCTTCCTTCTTCCTTCCTTCCTTCCTTCCTTCCTTCCTTCTTTCCTTCCTTCCTTCTTTCCTTCCTTTCTTCTTTCCTTCTTTCCTTCCTTCCTTCTTCCTTTCTTCTTCCTTCCTTTCTTCCTTCCTTCTTTCCTTCTTTCCTTCCTTCCTTCCTTCCTTCCTTCCTTCCTTCCTTCCTTCCTTCTTTCCTTCTTTCCTTCCTTCCTCTCTCTCTCTTTCTTTCCTTATTTATTTACTTTTATTGGGTACTTTATAAATTTACATTTCAAATGTTATCCCCTTTCCCCCTTGCCCTGTTTCTATGAAGATGCTCCCATTCCTTCCTACCCTCACCCACCTCAAGGCCCTGACCTTTCCCTAACCTGAGGATACAAGCCTTCACAGGACCAAGGGTTTCTCCTTCTACTGATGCCAGAGAGTGAACCTTTCTTTAGTTACTTCTCAGTCATTTGAGATTCCTCAGCTGAGAATTCTTTGTTTAGCTCTGGGCCCCTTTGTAAGAGGGTTATTTGGTTCTCTGGAGTCTAATTTCTTGAGTTCTTTGTAAATACTGGATATTAAACTTCTATCAGATGTATGATTGTTAAAGATCTTTTTCCAATCTCTAAGTTGCCATTTTGTCCTGTTGATAGTATCCTTTGCCTTACAGAAGCTTTTCAAATTTATGAGATACCATTTGTCTCTGGTTGATCTTAGAGCCTGAACCATTTGTGCTCTGTTCCGGAAATTTTCCTCAATGCCAATGTGTCATACTACACAGTCTTCAATTTTTATTCTCACTTTAACTCTTTCTTGTCTGGGTTATTCAAATATATCGATTCCAGTTGAGCTGAGTTGAATTCACTTGAGCTCAATTCAGTGCAGAATTCAAGGCTCTTGCCTAAAGGAAATACAGAGACAAAGAGTGGAGCAGATACTGAAGGAAACACTATCCAGACACTTCTCCATCTGAGAATCCATCCCGTATGCAGCCACCAAACCCAGTCACTACTCCTGATGCCAAGAAGTGCTTGCTGACAGGAGCCTTTTATAGATGTCTACTGAGAGGCTTTGCCAGAGCCTTATTGTTACAAATGTGGATGATTGCAGCCAACCATTGGACTGAGCACAAGGACCCTAATTGAGGATTTAGGGGCAGTACTGAAGGTGCTGAAGGGGTTTGCAACGCCATAGGAAGAACAACAATATCAGCCAACCAGAGCTCCCAGGGACTAAACCACCAACCAAAGAATACACATAGAGGGACAAATTGGACCAGCTGTACATGTAACACAGGATGGCTTTATCTGGCATCAATGGGAGGGGAATCCTTTGGTTCTGCGAATGCTTAATGATCCATGGTAGGGGAATGCTAGGGTGGTAAGGCTGAGGTGGATGGGTGTATGGAGGACCATCCTCACAGAAGTAGAGGGGAGATGGGTGTGATAGAGGGTTTATAGAGAGGAAACCAGGATGGAGGTAACATTTGAAATGTAAATAAATAAAAGAACCAATAAAAATCTTTAAAAAATTAAAAAACACCAAAACAAAACAAAAAACATCATAATTATACAAATTACTGGGCTTTAAACATGGAATATGAATGTTTAAGATTCATTTTCTCTGTCTTGCTTCTCTCTCCCTTTCTGTCATTCTGTCTCTGTCTCCCTGTCTGTCTCTGCCTCTAATTCTCTTTGTCTCTGCCTCAGTGCATATATTTGTGAGTGTGTGTGTGTGTGTGTGTGTGTGTGTGTGTGTGTGTGTGTGTATGCACATTTGCCCATGTTTGCTGGTTCACATAGAGATTAAAGGGATGGTGGATACTCTGGAGTTGGTGTGTTTCCCCTTGTTGGTGCAGGATACCAATCTCTCATTCTCTCCAAGAACAGCAAAAGCAGTTAACCAGTGAACCATCAGTCCAATCTATATGCATTGATTTATTTATGCACATGAATTTGAAAACTAAAAATTTAATAATATCTGAGAGTGATATTTGTTTATAGCAATAGTGTGATAATGCAATTGATAATTACTGATCTTATACTGACACATATGCACAATGGCTTTCATACTCCATACCTCTAAAGATTTATAATATTTATATGCAGTGGTATAAATTAACTTGTGAATATGTATTTTAGCTGTATTAATTATTCCAAACGCTATTCTTGTATCCTATGAAAAGTTGTTTAATTTAAGCATTTAACTTAAGGATAATATTTTAATTTCTCAGACTAAATTTTATGCTGACATTAATTTTATCATTCGATTTGTTGACCTCCATGAAATTCATCATTCACAGTCTGAGTTCAATGTCTGACATTTACTTAAATCTGTCTGTATTTCTGTGGCTCTGATTCTAGTGCCAGCCACATCCTATCAGTTTTAGAGTTCTCCTTTGCCTCCTCAGTGATTACTCATAATATAAGTTGAGTCAGAGTTATTTTTGCAAACGAAACTTCATATTTCTTTCCCTGGCTTTACATTTTCCAACATCTTCTCACTGAACTTTCAATAAAACTCAAACTTTGTAACATGTATTTCCAATTATTACAGAATTCATTCCTGTTGGTATTCTACATTTATCTAATGCCAGTATTCCATTGAATTCAATAACAATGCCCTCATTCCTATTCCTCATAAAAATTTATTTGCAGTTCCTTTTGAATGAATGTCATTCTCAAGCTGTTTCTATTGGCTGAGAACCCCCAATTTTCAAGTATATGTTCAAATGTCAGCTTCCTGGAAAAGATTTCTCTAATAATTTAATTTAAGACAATACTTGATAGCAATTTATTCCACATTCCTATTTTCTTTGCACTTTGTCACAATCTTGCATGGTTTTATTTATGTTATAAATTTTTTGCTTCTTCTCACTAGCACTAAATATTTGTTGGATCTGACATTGCCTACTTTTCTTTTAATATAGCACCCAGGGACTAAACCACTACCCAAAGACTATCCATGGACTGACCCATGGCTCCAGCTGTATATGTAGCAAAGGATGGCCTTGTTGGGCACCAGTGGAAGAAGAAGTCTTGGTCCTGCCAAGTTTGGACTCCCAGTGTAGGGGAAGGTTGGGGGAGTGGAAAGGGGGAATGGATGGGGAGGGGAACATTCTTATAAAAGAAGGGGTGGTCTATGGGATAGGGGGCTTATGTCCAGGAAACCAGGAAAGGGAATA
The DNA here is from genome assembly GCF_011064425.1 of Rattus rattus. Taxonomy (NCBI): domain Eukaryota; kingdom Metazoa; phylum Chordata; class Mammalia; order Rodentia; family Muridae; genus Rattus; species Rattus rattus. Next base: position 73,776,515 of record NC_046157.1, read on the forward strand.
ACATTTGAAGTGTAAATAAACATATTCAATAAAAGAAAAAATATTTCTTTTTAATATTTCTTCCTTTCTCCATTGCTTTTTGCTCAGTTGCTTTCTCTTGGTTTTAATAAGTTGTTGGGTTTTCAAAATACATCTCAGAATTGTGAACTTGTTATCACCTAAACATGATATTCCAGGTATATCCTTCTGCGATGGCATTGCAATAACACAAAACATATACTTAAATCTATATTAAAAGTTATGTAATATGTATTTAAAATTAGACTACAACAGTGAAATGATAGATGAAGTAATCAGTTTTTAAGTTAACTCAATAAATAATCAACATATCTTTTCGGAAAAAGCCAATGGAAACCGTAATGAAAGGCAAAAATCTTTGCACCAAATTCTGCTGGGACACATGTAATAATCTTGAACCTAGTTTTTAAATGCAGTTTGCATTTAATAATTATATATGTTGTATGGCGGCAGGCTGTGAAAGGTGCCCTGATTCCTGGTAGAGATAGGTTGAATCCCAGGGGGACCATAAGTAACGGCAACCTCTCCTCCAGAGGTGAGAACGTGTCCAGCCCAGCAACAGAGCAGCGGGTGTGGTGAAAGCTGTTCCCTTTCCCTGCCTGAGTTCTCATCCCTTTGCCCAAACCCAAGCAACTAGCTGACCCAGAGATCTCTGGGGAAATCCACCAGCACTTGAGCCCCACAATATGTATTTATAATGCAAGTGAACATTTACTTCAGCACAAACATGAGTTACTGTGGTTTCATATTCTGAAGACAATTAATAATTAAATGCATAAATCAACTATACTGCATACATCTTAAGGCTACCATGATGATGAAGTATTCTAAGATTTCAAATATACAAATATAATTGCTTGATTTGATACTTGGAGATGACCTCATATAAAAAAAGTTAGTTAAAAAATATATGCCATTCCATTTTGATATAACACAAAGGAACTGAATAACTTTCTTTTCATTTTTTTTACCTTATTCACAAATACCAGAATGACCTAAATGTACAGGAATTATGGTCTCAAACAGTGAGGGGTCAAGTGGGAGGATCTGATATGAGAAACAAAGACGAGAAAGAAGAGAAAATCTATAGATGGATCCGGAAGGTCATACTTCAATTGATGACTATGACAAACACATTTAGAAGAAATGCTATATGCTACTTACAGGCAGAAAAATGACCAAGGTCAGCAGATCTCTGTGAACAGTGCTATTCAGACTGCATTCCATCATATCCAGGTATCTTTCTGAGCTGGGTACAAAATGGAGGACTCCCTTTCTCTTTGAGGCTTGTGTTTCTCAGTCTGACTTTATTTGGAGATTGCCTCTGAGGACACACGCCATACCTCTTTTGAAGAATGACTTGTTCAGTGCTCTCTGTAAGTGCTACTTGACTCAGCCCATAAGTCCTTGTCTAGCTTTCTGCCCATATGGTAATTAGATGCTGTCTTAGGACCAGTCAGCCCTTTCTACCCTTGCCCCTAAGAGCAGTTATATCCCTTAACCTGGAACAATAGAGCTGTCTCACTGAAGCTGTGACAGAAGTCCTTCCATCATATTCACAGGCACCCACATTCTGTTCACGGCTTCTGCTCCCTCTGCCCCATGCCCAAGTGTTTGCAAATTCAGTCATATTAATTGTAACATTTGACCATCCCTAATGAAGAAACTAAAGGCAGCTTATGATCTGGAAGAATTACCCTCTCCTGGGAATGAGCCCATTTAAGGTTTTCTACTACAGAGAGGTCAGCCTACAGAACATACATACATCTCCAAATCCAGAGTCAGCACACACACACACACACACACACACACACACACACACACACACACACACACAAATACTCACAAACACACAGTGTTTCTAGTGTACTAAGTGCCAATGGAAAGAGTTATGACAGGCAAAACAAGAGGTTTCCTGAGAGAAGTAAGCTTTTATTACCCAATGGCACTATTGTAGCACTCCCAGCCAGCTATTCCACAGACACTTAAATCTAAATTAGTTAATGGTCCTTGTCAGGAGCCTGCTGTCTCACAGATACTGCAGAGTACTTCTTTCTTTCATTCACAGACAGCCTTGGCTGCAGTGAAGGGTACTGAGAAAGTAGGACATGTGTCATCAATGAAATATACCAGATCTCTAATGTATTTCTCCAGGAAATCATGATTAATCCCAAACTTCTCAGCCTGAAAGTCTACCAGCTGCCAAAATGAAACAGTGGTAATGACAGTTAGCATGACTGAGACTTAAACATATTTCAAGTATGGATAACTGATCACTAGCAATAAAGCAAATGCAAAAACATTCTACCTGTGAATAAAACCTTTTAAAGCCGAACTAAATTTCCAAATAGTCAGTGACTTTAGAACATTAGCACACTATGGATAGGAACATTAGATTCAGTTATGTATATCTATGTACTGAAAACAAAGTATTAATTCCCTTGATTCTATCAAACATCAAGCGAAAGTAAAGTAGTTATAAGCTACATCATGTTGTGCAATTCAACATTTCTGGTCCCAGATTTCTCTTTTCTAAAACAAGAGTAATAATGGTTTGCCGAAAGAATTATAATGGGCAAACATTTTGAATGTTATTAAAGCTTGTAGAGCACTGTGTGACATGTAGTGAGAAAGATCTAAGTGCATTGTAAATGAATTAAACAGAGAATTAATAGAAATAATTACAGAAAGTGCAGTGCAAATACCTATTTAAGGAGACAGGATAAGTAAATTACCCTCTGTCATTCATAAGCTCAAGGTTCACGGACAAATTGCTTAACCTTGCTACTCTTAATCTGTGAAATGGAAATATTACTTGTCTCATAATGAAAATGAGGGAATTAGAAAACCAAGTCCATGTAATGTAACAAAATGCAAAAACAGTTGTTCAGCACAGAAAAGGGATTTTTTCCCTAGCTTTTCTGGTCAGAGCTCTGGCAAATTTTCCACTTATGATGTGATGTTTAAAGAAAGAGATTTAAAGAAACTTCTACAGTCACACTGATAGGAGATTTTCTGAACAAAGTTTTCAGTGGGAGTCTTTTTTTTTTTAATTTTTAAAATTTACTTATTTTTACACTCCAGATTTTATTCCCCTCCAGTCCACCCCCACGATACTGCCAAATCTCCCCCCTGCAACAGTGTCTCAACAAGGATGTCCTCACCCCACCCACCCCACCCCACCTCTAAACTTCCTGCGGACTCCAGTCTCTTGAGGGTTGCGTGCATCTTCACTGACTGAACCATGACCCAGGAGTCTGTATATGTGTTGGAGGCCTCATCTAAGCAGGTGTCTGTCTGGGTGGTGATCCACTGTCTGAGAGATCTCAGGGGTCCAGGTAAACTGAGACTGCTGGCCTTCCTAGAGGGTTGCCCTCCTCCTCGCTTCCTCTAGTTTTTCCTGATTCAGCTAGAGGAGTCAGCAGCTTCTGGTCACTGGTTGGGTACACAGATCTCCATCTGGCTCCCACAGCTGCTTTTGGGTCTTTTAGCTTTCCCTTTCCACTTTAGCATGCCTGGTTCTTCTTCCTTTGTTTGTTCATGTTCAGCTCATCATTAGGTATTTATGTTGGGTGTTATGGGTGTACTGATAGTACTAGGACAGTCTTACTGGTGCCTCTATTATCTACTGTTCCCCAACATTTCCTACTCCCTCTTCCTCACTGTTCTGTGAGACTTGTTTCACAGTTGTAGGTTTATATGTATCTGTTTGGACTGTGCTCCACAATTATGCAATTTTCCTGATTGTTATGTGTGGTTATGGTCTCCTCTATTGCAAAGAGAAGCCTTGATGAGGGACGATGGCTGTGTTTATTGGGAGGGTTAAGCTCACGTATTTAGAAAGGACTTAGGGATTATGCTGCTTTAATAGAGTGGATGTTGTTTGCTCTCCTTCCTGTCCATAACATCACCAGCCCTGCATTTTGGCTAGAGTTTTATTATCTGGAATCGCATTCTTTCTCTTGAGTTTTAAGTCCAATTAGAGAGCCTTTGGTTAACAGCAGAATGTAGTGACATGTACTACACTGTTTGGGTTACTGTGCTGTGTTCTTTTTCCTTCATGGGCATCAAAGCTCAGTAAGACTCTTGCTCTATCCCCTATTTAAGAAGATTAAAAAAAAAAAAAAAACAAAAAAACAAAGTATTTTAATTTACTTAAAATCCTTTGATTATGTGCAAATAAGCCATAGATCTTTAATATAAATTAAATAATGTATGTGACTTTCAGAACAAGCTTTATTTCAAAAGGAAAGAAACACAAGTTAGAACATTTTCTTTTTTTTTCTCCATCTTTGTGAAAATGGATATATCTTATTTACATTTCAATTGTTATTCCCTTTCCTGGTTATCAGGCCAACATCCCCCTAACCCCTGCCCCTCCCATTCTATATGGGTGTTCCACTCCCCATCCTCCCCCCATTACCACCCTCCCCCCAACAATCACATTCACTGGGGGTTCAATCTTGGTAAGACCAAGGGCTTAACCTTCCATTGGTGCTCTTACTAGGCTATTCATTGCTACATATGCAGTTTGAGCCCTGAGTCAGTCCATGTATAGTCTTTGGTAGTGGCTTAGTCCCTGGTTGGTTGGCATTGTTGTTCATATGGGGTCTCGAGCCCCTTCAAGCTCTTTCAGTCCTTTCTCTGATTCCTTCAACGGTGGTTCCATTCTCAGTTCAGTGGTTTGCTGATGGCATTCACATATGTATTTGCCTTATTCTGGTTGTGTTTCTCAGGAGATATCTATATCTGGTTCCTGTCAGCCTGCACTTCTTTGCTTCATCCATCTTATCTAGTTTGGTGGCTGTATATGTATGGGCCACATGAGGGGCAGGCTCTGAATGGGTGTTCTTTCAGCCTCTGTTCTAAACTTTGCTTCCCTATTCCTTCCAAGTGTATTCTTTTTCCCCTTTTAAAGAAGAAGTGAAGCATTCACATTTTGGTCATTCTTCTTGAGTTTCATGTGTTCTGTGCATCTAGAGTAATTAGAGCATTTGGGCTAATAGCCACTTATCAATCAGTGCATTCCATGTGTGTTTTTCTGTGATTGGGTTACCTCACTCAGGATGATATTTTCCAGTTCCATCTGTTTGCCTATGAATTTCGTAAAGTCATTGTTTTTGATAGCTAAATAGTGTTCCATTGTGTAGATGTACCACATTTTCTGTATCCATTCCTCTGTTGAAGGGCATCTGGGTTCTTTCCAGCTTCTGGCTATTATAAATAAGGTTGCTATGAACATAGTGGAGCACGTGTCTTAGTTATATGTTGGGGCATCTTTTGGGTATATGCCCAAGAGAGGTATAGCTGGATCCTCAGGTAGTTCAATGTCCAATTTTCTGAGGACTGATTTCCAGAATAGTTGTACCAGTCTGCAATCCCACCAACAATGGAGGAGAGTTCCTCTTTCTCCACATCCTCGCCAGCATTTGCTGTCACCTGAGTTTTTGATCTTAGCCATTCTCACTGGTGTGAGGTGAAATCTCAGGTGTGTTTTGATTTGACTTGTTTGATTTGTTTATGACTAAAGATGTTGAACATTTCTTTAGGTGTTTCTCATCTATTCAGCATTCCTCACCTCTGAATTCTTTATTTAGCTCTGCACCCCATTTATTAATAGGGTTATTTGTCTCCCTGCAGTCTAACTTAGTGAGTTCTTTGTATATTTTGGATATAAGCCCTCTATCAGTTGTAGAATTGGTAAAGATCTTTTCCCAATCTGTTGGTTGCCATTTTGTCCTAACAACAGTGTCCTTTGCCTTACAGAAACTTTGCAGTTTTATGAGATCCCATTTGTCGATTCTTGATCTTAGAGCATAAGCCATTGGTGTTTTGTTCAGGAAATTTTCTCCAGTGCCCATGTGTTTGAGATTCTTCCCCACTTTTTCTTCTATTAGTTTGAGTGTATCTTGTTTGATGTGGAGGTTTTTGATCCACTTGGACTTAAGGTTTGTACAGGGTGATAAAACTGGATCGATCCGCATTCTTCTACATGCTGACCTCCAGTTGAACCAGCACCATATGTTGAAAATGCTATCTTTTTCCCATTGGATGGTTTTGGCTCCTTTGTCAAAAATCAAGTGACCAAAGTTGTTTGGGTTCATTTCTGGGTCTTCACTTCTATTCCACATGTCTATCTGTCTGTCTCTGTACCAATAGCATACAGTTTTTATCACTATTGCTCTATAATACTGCTTGAGTTCAGTGATAGTGATTCCCCCGGAAGTCTTTTTATTGTTGAGGATAGTTTTAGCTATCCTGGGTTTTTTGTTATTCTAGATGAATTTGCAAATTGTTCTGTCTAACTCTATGAAGAATTGGGTTGGAATTTTGATGGGGATTGCATTGAATTTGTAGATCGCTTTTGATAAAAATGGCCATTTTTACTATATTAATCCTGCCAATCCATGAGCATGGGAGATCTTTCCATCTTCTAAGATCTTCTTCAAATTTTTTCTTCAGAGGCTTGAAGTTCTTATCATACAGATGTTTCATTTGCTTGCTTAAAGTCACACTGAGGTTTTTTATATTATTTGGTACTAATATGAAGGGTTTCATTTCCCTAATTTCTTTCTTGGCTTGTTTCTCTTTTGTATAGAGGAAGGCTACCGATTCATTTGTATTAATTTGATACCCAGCCACTATGCTGAAGGTGTTTATGAGGTTTAGTAGTTCTTGGGTGGAACTTTTGGGATCACTAAAGTATACAATCATATCGTCTGCAAAGAGTGATATTTGACTTCTACCTTTCCAATCTGTATCCCTTTGATCTCCTTTTGTTGTGTGATAGCTCCGACTAGGACTTTGAGAACTATATTGAATAAGTAGGGAGAGATTGGGCAGCCTTGTCTAGTCCCTGATTTTAGTGGGTGGGATTGCTTCAAGTTTCTCTCCATTTAGTTTAATATTAGCTACTGGTTTGCTGTATATGGCTTTTACTATGTTTAGGTATGGGCTTTGATTTTCTGTTCTTTCCAGAATTTTTAACTTGAAGGGGTGTTAAATTTTGTTAAATGCTTTCTCAGCATCTAATGAATTGATCATGTGGTTTTTATCTTTCAGTTTGTTTATATACTGAACAATGTTGATGGTTTTCCATGTAATAAACCATCCCTGCATCCCTGGAATGAAGCCTACTTGATTGTGATGGATAATTGTTTTGATGTGCTCTTGGATTCGGCTTGCAAGAATTTTATTGAGTATCTTTGAGTTGATATTCATAAGGGAAATTGGTCTGAAGATCTCTTTTTTGTTGGGTCTTTGTGTGGTTTAGGTATAAGAGTAATTGTGGCTTCATAGAAGGAATTCAGTAGTGGTCCATCTGTTTCAATTTCATGGAATAGTTTGGACAGTATTGGTATGAGGTCTTCTATGAAGGAATGACAGGATTCTGTACTAAACCCATCTGGACATGGGCTCATTTTGGTTGGGAGATTTTAATGACAGCTTCTATTTCTTTAGGAGTTATGGGGTTGTTTAAATGGTTTCTTTGTTCCTGATTTAACTTCGGTACCTGATATCTGTCTAGGAAATTGTCCTTTTTCTCCAGATTTTCATGTTTTGTTGAATATAGTCTTTTGTAGTAGGATCTAATGATTTTTTGAATTTCCTCTGGCTCTGTTGTTATGTCGCCCTTTTCATTTCTGATTTTGTTAATTTGGACACACCCTCTGTGTCCTCTGGTTAGTCTGGCTAAGGGTTTATAAATGTTGTTGATTTTCTAAAAGAACCAGCTTTTGGTTCTGTTGATTCTTTGTATAGTCCTTTTTGTTTCTACTTGGCTGATTTCAGATCTGAGTTTGATTATTTCCTGCTTCTACTCCTCCTGGGTGTATTTGATTGTTTTTGTTCTAGAGCTTTTAGGTGTGCTGTCAACCTGCTGATATATTCTCTCTCCTGTTTCTTTCTGCAGGCACTCAGAGTTATGAGTTTTCCTCTTAGCACAGCTTTCATTGTGTCCCATAATTTGGGATGTTGTACCTTCATTTTCATTAAATTCTAAGAAGTTTTAATTTCTTTCTTTATTGCTTCCTTTACCAGGTTATAATTTAGTAGAGCATTATTCACCTTTCATGTATATGTGGGCATTCTTTCCTTATTGTTATTGAAGACCAATTTTAACCTGTGCTGGTCTTCTAGGACTTGTGGGAATATTTCTATCTTTCCATATCTGTTGAAGCCTCTTTTATGACTGATTATATGGTCAATTTTGGAGAAAGTACCATGAGGTGGTGAGAAGAAGGTATATCCTTTTGTTTAAGGATAGAATATTCTATAAATATCGGTTAAGTACATTTGGTTTATGACTTCTCTTAGTCTGTTTATGTCTCTGTTTAATTTCTCTTTCCATGATCTGTCCATTGATGAAAGTGGGGTGTTGAAATCTCCTACTATTATTGTGTGAGGTGCTTTGAACTTTCGTAAGTTTTCTTTTACTTATGTAGGTGCCCTTGTATTTTGAGAATAGTTATTTAGGATTGAGAGTTCATCTTGGAGGATTTTTCCTTTGATGAAAATGATGTGTCCTTCCTTATCTTTTTTGATGACTTTTGATTAAAAATCGATTTTATTCGATATTAGAATGGCTACTGCTCCTTGCTTCTTCAGACCATTTGCTTGGAAAATTGTTTTCCAGCCTTATACTCTGAGGTAGTGTCTGTCTTTGTCTCTGAGGTGTGTTTCCAGTAGGCAGCAAAATGTTGAGTCCTCATTGTGTATCCATATTGTTAATCTGTGTATTTTTATTAGGGAATTGAGTCCATTTTTGTTGAGAGATATTAAGGAATAGTGATTGTTGTTTCCAGTTATATTCGTGTTTGCATATGAGATTATATTTGTGCTTGTCTTCTCTTTGTTTGTTGCAAAATGATTAGTTTCTTGCTTTTTCTAGGGTGTAGATTTGTAGGGCTGGATTTGAAGAAAGATATTGTGTAAATTTGGTTTTGTCATGGAATATCTTGGTTTCTCCATCTTTGTTAATTGAGAGTTTTTCTGAATACAGTAACCTGGGCTGGCATTTGTGTTCTCTTAGGGCCTGTATGACATCTCTCCAGGATCTTCTGGCTTTCACAGTCTCTGGTGAGAAGTCTGGTGCAATTCTGATAGGTCTGCCTTTATATGTTACTTGATTTTTTCCTTACTGCTTGAGCCTCGGGACCACAGGTAAGACCAACTTTTCTGCTGCAAGTGACCTGCCTGGTGAACTCAAGACACAGGCCCACAGGAACAGCTGAAGACCTGTAGAGAGGGAAAACTACACGCACGGAAGCAGAACACTCTGTCCCCATAACTGACTGAAAGAGAGGAAAACAGGTCTACAGCACTCCTGACACAGAGGTTTATAGGACAGTCTAGCCACTGTCAGAAATAGCAGAACAAAGTAACACTAGAGATAATCTGATGGCGAGAGGCATGCGCAGGGACCCAAGCAACAGAAACCAAGACTACATGGCACCATCGGAGCCCAATTCTCCCATCAAAACAAACATGGAATATCCAAACACACCAGAAAAGCAAGATCTAGTTTCAAATTCATATTTGATCATGATGCTGGAGGACTTCAAGAAAGACGTGAAGAACTCCCTTAGAGAACAAGTAGAAGCCTACAGAGAGGAATTGCAAAAATCCCTGAAAGAATTCCAGGAAAACATAAATAAACAAGTAGAAGCCCATAGAGAGGAGTGACAAAAATCCCTGAAAGAATTCCAGGAAAACACAATCAAACAGATGAAGGAATTAAAATGGAAATAGAAGCAATCAAGAAAGAACACATGGAAACAACCCTGGATATAGAAAACCAAAAGAAGAGACAAGGCTGTAGATACAAGCTTCACCAACAGAATACAAGAGATGGAAGAGAGAATCTCAGGAGCAGAAGATTCCATAGAAATCATTGACTCAACTGTCAAAGATAAATTAAAGCAGAAAAAGCTACTGGTCCAAAACATACAGGAAATCCAGGACTCAATGAGAAGATCAAACCTAAGGATGATAGGTATAGAAGAGAGTGAAGACTCCAAGATCAAAGGACCAGTAAATATCTTCAACAAAATCATAGAAGAAAACTTCCCTAACCTAAAAAAAGAGATACCCATAGGCATACAAGAAGCCTACAGAACTCCAAATAGATTGGACCAGAAAAGAAACACCTCCCATCACATAATAGTCAAAACACCAAACGCACAAAATAAAGAACGAATATTAAAAGCAGTAAGGGAAAAAGGTCAAGTAACATATAAAGGCAGACCTATCAGAATCACACCAGACTTTTTGCCAGAAACTATGAAGGCCAGAAGATCCTGGACTGATGTCATACAGACCCTAAGTGAACACAAATGGCAGCCCAGGCTACTGTATCCTGCAAAACTCTCAATTAACATAGATGGAGAAACCAAGATATTCCATGACAAAACCAAATTTATACAATATCTTTCTACAAATCCAGCACTACAAAGGATAATAAATGGTAAAGCCCAACATAAGGAGGCAAGCTATACCCTAGAAGAAGCAAGAAACTAATCGTCTTGGCAACAAAACAAAGAGAAGATAAGCACACAAACATAACCTCACATCCAAATATGAATATAACAGGAAGCAATAATCACTATTCCTTAATATCTCTCAACATCAATGGCCTCAACTCCCCAATAAAAAAGACATAGATTAACAAACTGGATACATAACGAGGACCCTGCATTCTGCTGCCTACAGGAAACACACCTCAGAGACAAAGACAGACACTACCTCAGAGTGAAAGGCTGGAAAGCAACTTTCCAAGCAAATGGTCAGAAGAAGCAAGCTGGAGTAGCCATTCTAATATCAAATAAAATCAATTTTCAACTAAAAGTCATCAAAAAAGATAAGGAAGGACACTTTATATTCATCAAAGGAAAAATCCACCAAGATGAACTCTCAATCCTAAATATCTATGCCCCAAATACAAGGGCACCTACATACGTAAAAGAAACCTTACTAAAGCTTAAAACACACATTGCACCTCACACAATAATAGTAGGAGATTTCAACACCCCACTCTCATCAATGGACAGATCATGGAAACAGAAATTAAACAGAGACGTAGACAGACTAAAAGAAGTCATGAGCCAAATGGACTTAACGGATATTTATAGAACGTTCTATCCTAAAGCAAAAGGATATACCTTTTTCTCAGCTCCTCATGGTACTTTCTCCAAAATTGACCATAAAATTGGTCAAAAACGGGCCTCAACAGGTACAGAAAGATAGAAATAATCCCATGCGTGGTATCGGACCACCACGGCCTAAAACTGGTCTTCAATAACAATAAGGGAAGAATGCCCACATATACGTGGAAATTGAACAATGCTCTACTCAATGATAACCTGGTCAAGGAAGGAATAAAGAAAGAAATTAAAAACTTTTTAGAATTTAATGAAAATGAAGGTACAACATACCCAAACTTATGGGACACAATGAAAGCTGTGCTAAGAGGAAAACTCATAGCACTGAGTGCCTGCAGAAAGAAACAGGAAAGAGCATATTTCAGCAGCTTGACAGCACACCTAAAAGCTCTAGAACAAAAAGAAGCAAATACACCCAGGAGGAGTAGAAGGCAGGAAATAATCAAACTCAGAGCTGAAATCAACCAAGTAGAAACAAAAAGGACCATAGAAAGAATCAACAGAACCCAAAGTTGGTTCTTTCTTTGAGAAAATCAACAAGATAGATAAACCCTTAGCCAGACTAATGAGAGGACACAGAGAGGGTGTCCAAATTAACAAAATCAGAAATGAAAAGGGAGACATAACTACAGATTCAGAGGAAATTCAAAAAATCATCAGATCTTACTATAAAAGCCTTTATTCAACAAAACTTGAAAATCTGCAGGAAATGGACAATTTCCTAGACGGATACCAGGTACCGAAGTTAAATCAGGAACAGATAAACCAGTTAAACAACCACATAACTCCTAAGGAAATAGAAGCAGTCATTAAAGGTCTCCCAACCAAAAAGAGCCCAGGTCCAGACGGGTTTAATGCAGAATTCTATCAGACCTTCATAGAAGACGTCATACCAATATTATCCAAACTATTCCACAAAATTGAAACAGATGGAGCACTACCGAATTCCTTCTATGAAGCCACAATTACTCTTATACCTAAACCACACAAAGACCCAACAAAGAAAGAGAACTTCAGACCAATTTCCCTTATGAATATCGACGCAAAAATACTCAACAAAATTCAGGCGAACCGAATCCAAGAGCACATCAAAACAATCATCCACCATGATCAAGTAGGCTTCATCCCAGGCATGCAAGGATGGTTTAATATACGGAAAACCATCAACGTGATCCATTATATAAACAATCTGAAAGAACAAAACCACATGATCATTTCATTAGATGCTGAGAAAGCATTTGACAAAATTCAACACCCCTTCATGATAAAAGTCCTGGAAAGAATAGGAATTCAAGGCCCATACCTAAACATAGTAAAAGCCATATACAGCAAACCAGTGGCTAACATTAAACTAAATGGAGAGAAACTTGAAGCAATCCCACTAAAATCAGGGACTAGACAAGGCTGCTCACTCTCTCCCTACTTATTCAATATAGTTCTTGAAGTTCTAGCCAGAGCAATCAGACAACAAAAAAGGAGGTCAAGGGATACAGATCGGAAAAGAAGAAGTCAAAATATCACTATTTGCAGATGATATGATAGTATATTTAAGTGATCCCAAAAGTTCCACCAGAGAACTACTAAAGCTGATAAACAACTTCAGCAAAGTGACTGGGTATCAAATAAATCAGTAGCCTTCCTCTACACAAAAGAGAAACAAGCCGATAATGAAATTAGGGAAATGACACCCTTCATAATAGACCCAAATTATATAAAGTACCTCGGTGTGACTTTAACCAAGCAAGTAAAAGATCTGTACAATAAGAACTTCAAGACACTGAAGAAAGAAATTGAAGAAGACCTCAGAAGATGGAAAGATCTCCCATGCTCATGGATTGGCAGGATTAATATAGTAAAAAATGGCCATTTTACCAAAAGCGATCTACAGATTCAATGCAATCCCCATCAAAATACCAATCCAATTCTTCAAAGAGTTAGACAGAACAATTTGCAAATCCTTACTGCTTTTAATATTCTTTCTTAGTTTTGTGCATTTGGTGTTATGACTATTATGTGACAGGAGTTGTTTCTTTTCTGGTCCAATCTATTTGGAGTTCTGTATGCTTCTTGTATGTTTGTGTGCATCTCTTTCTTTAGGATAGGGAAGTTTTCTTCTATGATTTTGTTGAAGATATTTACTGGTCCTTTGAGTTGGGAGTCTTCACTCTCTTCTATCCTTAGGTTTGATATTCTCATTGTGTCCTAGATTTCCTATATGTTTTGGGCCAGTAGCTTTTTCTGTTTTACATTGTTTTTGACAGTCGTGTCGATGATTTCTATGGAATATTCTGCTCCTGAGATTCTCTCTTCAATCTCTTGCATTCTGTTGGTGATGCTTGTATCTACAGCTCTTTGTCTCTTCCTTTGATTTTCTATATCCAGGGTTATTTCCCTGTGTTCTTTCTTCATTGCTTCTATTTCCATTTTTATTTCCTTCACCTGTTTGATTGTGTTTTCCTGGAATTCTTTCAGGGATTTTTGTATTTCCTCTCTATAGGCTTCTGCTTGTTTATTCGTGTTTTCCTGCATTTCTCTAAGGGAATTCTTTATGTCTTTCTTGACATCCTCCATCATCATCATCACATGTGATTTTAAATCTAGATCTTGCTTTTCTGGTGTGTTTGGATATTCAGTGTTTGCTTTGGTGGGGGAATTGGGCTCCAATGATGCTATCTAGTCTTGGTTTCTATTGCTTGGGTTCCTGTGCTTGCCTCTCGCTATCATGTTGTCTCTGGTATACCTTGTTCTGCTATTTCTGACATTGGCTAGACTGTCCTGTCGGCCTGTGTCAGGAGTGCTGTAGACCTGTTTTCCTGTTTTCTTTCAGCCAGTTATGGGAACAGAGTGTTCTGCTTTCAGGCGTGTAGTTGTTCCTGTCTACTGGTCTTAAGTTGTTGCTGTGGGCATGTGACCTGAGTCTACCAGGCAGTTAACTTGGATCAGAAAATTTGGTCTTACCTCTGGTCTCAGGCCTGGAGTCATTTCTCAGAGCCAGGTTTCAGCTCTCTGTCAAGGCAGCCACCGGAACTGCCTGCCCCACCTTCGCCCTGGGACACAGTGCACATGGGTCCCAGATGGCACTAGGCGTTTTCCTCTAGAGTCAGAAATGTGGCAGAGAGTCGTCTCCTCTGGCTTCCCAGGCATGTCTGCCCCTCTGAAAGTCTAGCTCTCCCACCCACTGGATTTTGGTGCAGGAAGTTGTTTGACTGGGTCCCTTCAGAGGGGCAGACACGCTCTGTACTGCAGCATTGCGTGCCCTTATCTTCCTGTTCCCAGAGGCCCTATACAGTTTCCTCTTGGGTCAGGGATGTGGAAAAGGGTGGGCAGTACTGGCAGTCCCTCCTGCCCTGCAGTCTCGGGAGTGCCCACCTGTCTAGGCAGTGAGCTTTCTCTTTCTCTCTCTCACAGGGTTTGGGACCAGGGAAGTTAGAACTTTTTCAAGCTGTAACTGTATTTCAGAATATGTGGATAAAAAATAACCTCAAATTACTTGTATTCCCTTTTCTTGTTCTGCCTCTGGATAATCAAAAAGGAGATTTTATAAAAGGATGAGTGACTTCAACAGATTCCTAACAGTGTATACAAAATTATTTTATATAGATATATGTATATTATTGGTTATTTTATTTATTTATTTACATTCAGATGTTTCCCCTCCAGACACCACCTATTTCATCCTCTCTCCCCCTGCTGCTATAAGGGTGCTCCCCAACCATGCACTCATCTTCATACTCACACAAAAGTTCAAGATAATACCATAAATACAAATTCATATTGTTTCATGAGTGTGTGGCTTTGCAAAAGAATTAAAAGAAGTCATCAGTGCTTCTTTTAGAACATAGGAAATGCTATACTTACAAAGGAACAGTCAAGGTAACACAAATCTTAGATCAATTAAGAGCAGTGACAGAACAATCCTTGAAGTTAAACAGTTTTAAGGATGGTATGAGAAGTCTCCTCTGTTTCGAGGAGAAAGAGAGAGGAAGATAGTGGAAGGTGAGGCGAGATGGAGGTACTAGGAAGAGAGGAGGAAAGGGAGACTTCAATTGGCATGGGAAATGAATTAATTAATTATAATACTTACAACTTTAAAGACATTATTTTATCCATATTTAAGACACAAAGAGATTTATGCTCAACTCCGAAGTTTCAGAAACAAACATTCTACTCTCCCCAGATTTCACTTAGTAAGGGGTTTTATAAATATACTAAGAAGGGAATTGCTGCGATTATATATATATATATATATATATATATATATATATATATATATATATATATATACATATATATACACATATATATATACATATATATACACATATATGTACAATTTCACAACTCATTTTTATTCTAAGGTTCAAGACCTCATGTTGCAGTCCCTTGAGGTCAAGATGGAGGAGATAGCCTAGTGGTGTCATATCCTGTAATCCAGGGTTTTGAGGAGGAGCCACTTTATGAGTACCTGGTGAGGATAACACTATGGTAACACACTGAGATACCACTCACTCTGACCTACCAAAATATAAGCCTATCTCAAATGCAAAACAAGAGAAAAGATGAAGGAATAAAAGTTAAACAATTGACTCTTCTTTCTTAAAATTATAACATAACTGATTTTCCTGGATATCCAGAATTTGCAAAGAACAGCTGAATTTCCAAGAAATTAAAGCTTAAATAATAAAATTGGCTAATTAAATGAATTTTGTTTTCAAAAGAAGAAACACAAATGGCTAATATTTTTAAAACTGTTCAGATTTCTTAGTCATAAGGGAAAGCTCATTAAAATTCTGAGAAACCTCATAGTTATCAAAATTGTGATCATTAAAAGATCTTATGGCAAGGGGCTACAGAATTTGTTCAGTTGTTAAATGAATTTGATTCAATTCTAGACAGCCTTTATTGAGTACTAAAGATAGATTTCATGTGTCTCTAATTCCAGTGGATTTGGCACCTCGACTCTCTGCAGGTAACTTTACTACATATACATAGCTCTTTGTGTGAATTCACAAACACATGTGTGCATGTACACACGCATATACACAGATGAACACACAACAATACATACAGAGCATACAGAGGGAGGTGGAGAAGGAGAGAGAGAGAGAGAGAGAGAGAGAGAGAGAGAGAGAAAGAGGGAGCTACATATGATTAAAAAGTTTAAAATATTTATTTTAAAAGAATTCCACATAACAGTAGGATACCAGGTTCTAAATAATTTTTACTGAAAAACTATCATGTTTATCATATGATTTAATAGTACTTTATATAAAATATAGGTTGTGTAAATTTATTGTATATATATTACATAAAATAAATAAGTTTATTACACTTAGTGTTTAGAATAAAGTAAATTTAAAAATATCTTTGTCATATAAAACAGGGACCAGATTACTTGCTATAATTATCTTTATTACAAACTTGAATTATACACAAGTAGACAGCTTTTCCTTTAATAAGGGAGGAAATTAAATCTGAAAACCTAAAGAAGAATTGCAAACACCTAAAAAATGAATGCTCTTCATATATCTTAAATATTGAAGGAAATCAGTGATGGTGAAGAAACATTAAAGTCTGTTATCATATAGAGGAGAGGGAGATGGAAGCAGCAATGATATAATATATATATATATATATATCACAGCTTTAAATTATTGTGAAATTTTATATTTTATTCTAAAGAACCAAGAGCTCATTTCAAATTTTTGCTGGCTAAGTTCTAGTTTTTCATTTCTGAAAGGATCATTCTTACCTCTTTAGGAAATAAAGCTAGAAAACTGAGAATAAATAAATAGACCATTGGAGAGTTTGACAGTACAAGATATCAATGCTTACCATAAAATTACAGTAATGAGGACAGTACACTATTGGAAAAAGATTAATGGAAAGAAATAAAACACCATAACATAGAGCATAGAGCAAAATAGCAGAGAATTGAGCTTTAATCAAAGCAGCATAGCCAATGCTATGACAGGGCATTCGTATGCAAATCTTTATTCTAGACTTCGACCTGGTATAATTCAAATATTATCTTACAATGGATTATAAATCTAAGTATAAAAATTACACAACTAAATTATAAAATGCTTTGAGAGTAAATCTGGAGGGCCTTTGTATTATAGCAATGTTTATATACAACAGAATAAAATATATTTATTGAAATAAGTAATTTACAAAGTGTATTTTATTGAAATTAAATTGTAATGCAGAAATGATATTGTTAAGAATGTTGAGAAGGCTAGAAACTAAATATATATACATACATTCCTGTTCTTAAGAAAGAAACCAAGGACAATATTTGTAATCAATAGCCGATTTGGTTTTTAAGAGACGAATGAATCGTCAATATCTCCAACCCACACCTACAATTTAAAGGAAGATTTTTCCATTCTTGGTTCTAGGGTTTTTATTAATAGTGTCTGTATCTTGATGGAATATTTTCACCCCCAAGTGATATAACTTCATTTAAGAAATTTATATATGTATATGAGTGAATATGGCATTTTATATTAAAAAACAAAACTGTTTCCCTGAGGCTTTTTCAGTCTTCTTTAGAGTTAATTATCCTTCATATCTCCTTTCTCTATATATTGTCCTGATCCTCTCTCCCATGAGTAGCTCTTTCTGGTCAAAGACTGTCCATTACACAAGAAACTTTCCATGATTAGGTCTGAGAGCTGTACAAGTATACAGGTAGTTTGATATGAATTTACAATTCAATCTGATACTCTGCTCTTTAGCAGAATATTAACAATAAATTATTTTCTAGGGCCTGTGAGATCCACCTCCAGATGTGGAGTTTCAGCCATATTTACAATACTAGGCTTGTGTTTCCCACATGGGATCAGGACTTAAATCCAATCAGAAAACAGATGACTGACTATAACATTCATACAACTATGGTACTAATAGGGAGATCTTGCCATATTGATCATTATTCAAATTCACAGGTTCACAGAAAGTTAAGACTCCAATACATTTTCCCATAACAGTGTACATAGGCCTTCACCATGAACTATTCAAAAACTAGGAAGCTTCCTGATCACTACTTAATTGATTTTTCTAATTCTTTGCAATAAATTTGATATTAAGGAGACAATGAAAAAGAGCATACATTGGAGTACTCATAGAATAAGTGCAGTGTGAAGGAAAATTGAACATTTGACTTCACGTACCTACAAGTTTAAAGTTATGAAGATCATAAATGACAAGTAGAGGCGATGAATCACATTTATAAAACTGCTTATTACA
Source organism: Rattus rattus (assembly GCF_011064425.1). Lineage (NCBI taxonomy): Eukaryota > Metazoa > Chordata > Mammalia > Rodentia > Muridae > Rattus > Rattus rattus. The sequence goes on from NC_046157.1 coordinate 73,794,943, forward strand.
CTGGATTCCTCAAGGCTCTTTAGTCCTTTAATACGGCAAAAATAAAACCTATAGTCCAGAGGAAGCATAAATACCTCAGTCTCATTAATAATAAATGTTTTATTATAAAGTATGTGTTACATAAGGTAATTAATGATAATCACATAGAAATTTTCTAAATTTTCCTTCCTATAGTTTAATAGCCCAGAATTTAATATTATTATATTTATTGATATTAACTATGTGAAATTATTTTCTTTTCAAATTTGAAGAAATAAATGTTTAGAAAATAGTTATGAAATTAAGATGGAATTGGAAAGAGAAGCTTATTTAAATTTACTGGTTTTCCTAAAAGTCTGACTTTGGACTATTAGAGAGGATACTAAATACGTTTTGTGCTGTTCAAGAGGTCACATATTTAGCACTAAAATATGAAATGAGGTAGACATTTAGGATACAGAAGAAAAAACTCAAACAACTTGTAAATAAATAAATCCATTTTCTAAACATGTATGTGTAAATATAATATTTAGGTAAGCAATGCTATTCAATGTTTTCCTAAAAGTATCTTTTGTCGGTAAAAACACTTATTGGTATGACTTATTGGTAACACTTATTGGGAACAACAGTAGTTGTTTGTAAGATTATCTGCACTATTAGTCTCTTTAAACAAAGTGATTTTTATTTGTAAATCCTAGATGAGTTTTCTTTTCTGTCTCATATTCAACATCTTGCCACGGAGACAGTACTGGAAGCAACTGAGCTACCATAGAGGAAAAAAATAAACCTTTAAACCAATTTCCTCTGACATATCTTGAAAAATCAAATTACAAGTATGAATCAGATTAATGTGTCTTAAATATCCTCCAATTTCTTACAAGATTATATCAACACTATGAGATCATTCAATTCTAAAAGATTAAAGTACACAGACCTATAAATTGAAAAGATAAGACAATTTTTCATTGTTAGATCTATCAGATTAAAGTACAACAAACTGCGTATCAAATACTATTGAAGGTAAGAAAATACTTAACAATTTTCCTCTCAACCATGCTCTTAACTATGTTATTTATTAATTCACATGAGTAACTTTCTGTCCATAGAAACTTTAGCTTAGAAAGTACAAAACAGAATCTATTATTAAAATATTATTGATTCATGTAAGTAATATTATATTTTGATATAATATTCACATTCTATCTAATTTATAGTTTAATATATCTCACTTCTATATTATATTCAATAAGTTGTAAAATTCTTCTATGATGAATTATCTTGCATGAATAAAGACAGAATTATTAAACAACAAAGAAGTTAAATAAATTATAAATTTGATGTTAGTTAGAGATTCTAGTTAAAAACATCATTTCAAAGAAAATAGAAGCCAACCAGATTGATTTTTAATTTGTTTTGCTTTGCATCGCAATTAGTATGATTTATACTTATTTAGAAATATCATATTTCACTTTCTATTACATAGTTTTAATAAATTGATGAGTTATTTAACATTTTTTCTTAAGTAACATACACATATACATGTATACATAAATATACACATGTGGATATATATGTGTGTGTGTGTGTGTGTGTGTGTGTAGTTGTAACTCACAAATAGGAATTAAAACATACAGCTCAAACATATACATGATTAGACTCCATTTTTTAATTAACTAAAGTTAATTGGGTCTAGAAAAAATGGCTTTCTATCACAATATAATTGTAGGTCCAATGCTCGTCTCTGACCTGTATGACTCTTGAGGTACAGAGCTCACTGACACTCTTACCCCAGCACTGAGCCACCACTTGAAGTTTGTGAGTATCCATCCCCCACCCTGTTCACCTAATATCCCTAGAACCTTTTTCCCCAACCAACCTCATCTACTAGCTTTTCCTCTCTATACTTCTGGCTCTTTTTTAAGTAATAAAGCGATATTATCAATTCACTTTTATCTTTCTCTATTTCCCTTTCTAATTTTACTTTTTTCCCTTGACATCTTAGCATTTTTCTTTTTACTTTCCCATTCTATATAGCCTCTTGCCTTAATCTCCCACTTGGTGACATTATGCCTTGTTTGATTGTTTACCTTCCTCTTTCTCTCATTTGACTATAATCATTAAACTCAGATACCTGCGCTCTCCATCTTTGCCTGTTCTTCTCCTGTTCCTACTTCTGTATTTGTCACCCACATCCATCTCCTCTCTAGCAACCTGCAGTGATGACTAACCCCATTGTGGTTTGTTTTCTCCATTCCCTTTATTTTCTCCACACGTACACACAATGACTAATATGCAAGAAGTGCTCCTGGTGTCACTGAAATCCTCAGTATAATTGCTGTTCAGGAACTGACTGTGGTATCCTCACCTGGCACTCTGTTTCCACTGTCCATTTATCTCTGCAACAGGACCAAAGAGCTCCTCAATTTGCAGTAAAGATCTGAAGATGAAGTAAGATACCCTAAACATTAGTCTAAAGGACAAAATTCTTCACATTAGCAACTGCTAAAATGTATTTCCTCCTGATCAAGATAAATATCTTCATGAATTTACTTAAATTCAACAATGACAACCACATAGAAATGTATGGTGGAGTGCTGTGACCTGAGGAGCATATTTACATCATCTCCCACGCATCAATGAAGAGGCAAGGGGCATAAAGCCTGGAGGTCAGCAGAGAGATGTGCAGCAAAAAGAACTCTCTGGATAAGACTGGGCTTTTGCATTCATTAACACATTGAAGCTGGGCATATCCAGACGAGACCTGTTCAAGATTGGCCACATAAATATTTCATCATGGACTAAAAGTGTAGCAGGGCAGGCAAGGGTGTTTTCTCTCATGGTCTGACTATTGATAAATTGTCCTGTTCTAGAAAAAAAAATTACCCACTTACATCTGAAAAGATATAAAAAAAAAAGATTGTTCAGTGGGACACTGACTAAAACAGTGTATGACAGAAAGAGAATCTCTTTGTGAAGAACAATTTTTGGTAGAAGAGAGAAATGAAAACAGAACAGAGGGGTGGTAAAATTGAAAACAGTTCAATTATTTTGTTCTTTCTCCTTCCTAATCCTCCAAAGAATATAACAAAAATAGAGTGCATTTTAAGCCCAATAGCTGCAAATGGCCCTAATGAATCACACAGGTTTGCTACTTAATGTGAGCACTGAATGGGGAGGTACGTCCAAAGACAAGCATACTACCATCCAATACTATGAATTTGCACAAATTAATATAGTGACTAGGAAACTCTAATTCCACAGGTAAACATAGAGTATATATATATGTATGTGTGTATATATATATATATATATATATATGTATATTGAAAAAGCAGTTAAAACTATGTGTATATAGAACAGGATTTCAAACATTTTGAACTAGGTTGACTTTCCTTAAATGCTGCCCAAAGCATCTCAGCCTCTAGCCAGGGCAAGGTTCTAAAATGAAGCCCAGACAGCTTAATGGAAAAGGTAGATAGTGTGGCCAGAAGAGAAATCACCTTTCTAGTATAAGACAGGCTCAAAGTTTCAAGATTGAATTCAAGTGATTTGGCTTGGGGCGGTCAAGGATTAGAGGGCAATGCATAGCTGAACAGGATAGAGGGCTCTGCATCTCCTTTGGTCGAGCTGAGCAGGTATGTGGAGGTCCTCAGATTTGATTATGCACTTGGACTTATTTCTCAAATTAACATTTGTCATTTCCAGTCCCCCCTCCTCTCTCTCTGTCTCCCCCCCTCTCTCTCTCTGTCTCCCCCTCCCTCTCTCTCCCTCTCCCTCTTCCCCTCGCCTTCCCCTCTCCCTCCCTCCCGCCCCACCCCCTCTGATGGGTTTTAGAATAGTTTCCTTCATCGGCACTCTCATTTACTCACTCATTTGTAGACAATAGGACCCAGCCAGACTACCTGGCTACTATCTTAGTCTATATATTCTTTAGAAACCAATGACTTGGCTACCTTCTCCTCAAAATTATGGTCTACTTTTCTCCAAATTACTTACCTTTCCTTCCTTCCTTCCTCCCTTCCTTCCTTCCTTCCTTCCGTCCTTCCTATTTTCTTTCTTCAGGTTTATTTACTGGAGTTCATTACTTTCCTCATTACTTAAGAGTTATTTTTTTCAAAAACATTTTACTTTCCTCACTTTTCCCCCCAGCAACTGTTTTCACTAGCACTATGTAGAGTTTGCTCAGAGGAAGCCATTATTGCTAAGCCTGTCTCATACCTCTTTAGCTATATTATGCCAAAGAAGATCATCCACCTGTCACTACCCAATGTTTAAGAAGGTCATTCCCAACACTTCTGAATGAGAGGTTCTCTTCCATTTTTCTTAAGTGCTTCTTCTGCTGTCCTTGCTTGTTTTTTTAACCATGCATGCAGCCCTTTTCCTGCCTTAGCTGTGTAACTCATATATTCAATATTCCACAATCCAATTCTTATATCTTCATATTTTGATTCCAATTTTAAAAATTATTTGCATGTAGTTATTTAGTGTGTTTGTGTATATGTGTAGTGCAATAAATACTTATAAGAGGCTATCACGATAGGTACATAGAGATTAGAAGACAATTAATTTTGGTGATTAGGTATCTTTCTAACATATGAATTCCAGCAACTTAACTAAGGTTTTCTGTGCTGCCAACAATGCCCTGTCCATATTATAAAGCTAGAAGAAAATTTTCTCAATGAAATTCAGAAAAAAGTTGATAATAAATCATGAAATTGAATCATGTAATGTCAACACTGTAACAAATGAATACGTTACTATAGTATTCCACACATTTCTTTTACCTAGATATTAAAGATAAAGTATTACAGAAAAATGTAATCATAAGTTATAATTTTAAATATATAATAATATTTTATAATAGGAATGAATCATGAATAAGGAGGCATAAAATAAGGAGGAATAAGGAATAAAAACCCTTATTAAAATAAATATGTCTCTGCTGACATATTTCCAGGAATTTCCACAAAACACCATGATTTTGGTACAAGAGAAAGTCACTGTGTTTTTCAACTTAGTGAAGTTAAGTTTTTGAGTGTCTGTAAAAACAAAATTTTAAATATTAACAGAAAGTAAAAGAGAATTTACAGATTTATCTTGCATTCATTTCATTTAATAAAGAACACATTGTGACTTTCATGATATTGCTCAAAGCTCAATGTTGCAAAATTTGCCACAGTATTAAAAGATTTAGGAATGAGATCATATTTTTAAATCAGTGTACAATTCTTGAGCACACATGTTATATTTAAATATTTACATCTGAAAACATACTTGTAAGTGCAGGCAATTTGTAAAGCAAAACTGAATCATTCAAAAAATCTTCTGTCCTATTAATCACTATTTTATTCATGATAATCCATGACACTAAGTTTAACCAATGTGTTTTTGTCATTTCAATAGTATAATTGTTTATAAATTGTCTTAGTCAGGGTTTCTATTCTTACACAAACATCATGACCAAGAAGCAAGTTGGAGAGGAAAGGGTTTATTCAGCTTACACTTCCTTGGTGCTATTCATCAACAAAGGAAGTCAGGACTGGAACTCAAACAGGTCATGAAGCAGGAGCTGATACAGAGGCCATGGAGGGATGTTATTTACTAGTGTACTCTGTAGATTGACCTTGAATTTAGAGATCTATATGCCTATATTCTGGAATTAAAGGTGTGTACCACCACACCTAGATTTAAGATTTTCTTCACCTAGAACTTTCTCTGTTCTAGGCTGGCCTTGAACTCAGAGATCTGCTTGTCTTTGCCTCCTAGGATTAAAGGTTTGTACCAAGTTGCCTGGAGCTAACATAACTGTGTGGGATCTTGCCCCAAGGTCATTATTCTCTAAATTCAATTAAATGTCCTTGAACACAGGATTTAGCTATGTTTCATGCCCTGGTGTCCCTTTAATACTCAAACAATGTATTTTGTATTTTTCCCTTCTCAACTTTCTTTTTTTTCTTCACTGAACCCCCCAGTGAACTAGATTGTTGGGGGGAGAGCGGCAATTGGGGGAGGATGGGGAGGGGAACACCCATAAAGAAGGGGAGGGGGAGGGGTTAGGGGGATGTTTGCCCGGAAACCGGGAAAGGGAATGACACTTGAAATGTATATAAGAAATACTCAAGTTAAAAAAAAAAAATGCTCTTCATAAGAGTGAACTTTAGTAACTACACAACAGAATTTACACCAGGCTGTTTTGAGACTTCCTTTTTCAAAGCAATGATTCTAAATCTCACCTTAACCTCAGGCACACTCTTTGGACAATGGCAAAAAGCAGCCACATTTTTCCCCCAAATAGCACATAAACAGCCTCTAGGCCACAAACTGAAATTCTTCTTCACTGAACCACCTTGGGCCAGGTCTGAAGAGTTCAAATTACTCATAACAAAGACTTCCGAATTCCTATTAAGATAACTGGTTAAGCCCCATTTAAAGCATTCCACTCCTTAATCCAAAGTCCCCAAATTCACATTCTTCCAAACAAAAGCCTGGTCAGGCCTATCACAGCGATACTACATTCCTGGTATCAACTTCTGTCTTAGGGTTTTTGCTGTGAACAGACACTATGACCAATGCAAGTTTCATTTTATTTTATTTTGTTTTGTTTTTAAAGATTTATTTATTATTTATAAGTACACTATAGCTGTCTTCAGACACAGCAGAAGAGGGCATCAGATCTCATTACAGATGGTTGTGAACTACTATGTGGTTGTTGGGATTTGAACTTGGGACCTCTGGAAGTGCAGTCAGTGCTCTTAACCTCTGAGCCATCTCTCCAGCCCCCAATGCAACTTTTATAAATGACAACATTTAATTGGGGCTGACTTACAGGTTCAGAGGTTCAGTCCATTTTCATCAAGGTGGGAGCATGGCAGCATCCAGGCCGGCGTGGTGCAGGAGGAGCTGAGTTCTACATCTTCATCTGAAGAAAGCTAGGAATGGACTGAACATCTTCAGGCAGCTAGGAGGAGGGTCTCCAAGCCTAAGGCCACGGTGACACACTTCCTCCAATAAGGGCACACTTTCTAATAGTGAGACTCCCTAGGCCAAGCATATGCAAACCACCACATAAGCTATTCTTACTAGTGTTTATAAGTTTGACATTTTATAAATTTCTTACTGAGTGCAATTCCAAAGAACACAAAAATGCTTATATTTATTCTGTTTTTTGTTTCAATTAATTGTTTTTGTTGAGCATCTACATGGTGTATGCCTACATGTGTGAAGATGCTCATACCCACATAGGAACTTGCAAAAACAAGAGAAGTCCTTTCTTCCTGTTTAAACATTCACCAGCACGTTTATTTTAGACAAGGTCTCTCATTGATCCTGGACAAAGTGTAGAGCCAGCAAATACTGAAAATTCTTTTAGATATGTCCTACCCTTCCCCCCAGCCCTGGTTCACAGAGACACATCAGTAAACCTGGCCTTTTCCATGAGTTTTGTGGAATGTAACTCAGGTGCTCACATTACTAAGTAAGCATCATACACACAGAGTCATCATCTCCATTCCCTAATAGCATTCTTTAATCAAAGAAAAAATCATTTGAAATAAACTGTTAAATTTTACATTTCCTCACATCAAAAGTATAAGCCCTTTAAGGGTTGCCTAATAAAAGTATATTTAGTTTTCATCTAATTTAGTATTACTTTTCCTGTATGAATTTATATATTTTATAATATATGGATAGACATTTTATAACCATCAGTATCTAAATTCACCTGCTCATAGAAAGAGTACAGATCAATGGATTTTTTATTTAGTAATAGTTAGAAAATATATTTTCTATATAGTAAATATTTAGTATATTTACTATTTAGAAATATTTAGAAAATATTTTAATTCCACTAAGCATTTTTCATATACAACTCCAATTTAATCATATCATCTCCAATGTCAGTTATAAAAGTTATAAATGCCATTATTCAGTTTATCTGTAGCTTTTGCATCACAATTGAAGAGTCATTAATCACACTGATAATATTCAAGTCTCTTTACCCTCTCTTATCTTTTTTCCCATTTTCACCAAAGCATTCATTCTTTTTACAATGAGTATTATATTGCTGTTTTACTTTGTGTGTGTGTGTGTGTGTGTGTGTGTGAGAGAGAGAGAGAGAGAGAGAGAGAGAGAGAGAGAGAGACAGAGACAGAGACAGAGAGAAAGACAGAGAGAAATAAGAGTGAGCTAGAAGGAGACAGAGAGAGATCCAGGAAGAGTCAGAGAAATTGGTCCAATTGAGTTCAGAAAGAGTTATTTACAGGAGCACGGGTGCAGAGCTATTCACAAGATCAAGTGTACCTCATTGCTACTGAAAAAAACTCTCTGCTTTTCCTATTCACTCTTGTATTCTAATAGATCTTCTTGGTGGAGTGAGACCTCATAGAATTGTGTGTTTTAAGCATAGTTGTTAAATGACTTATAGAATTTTATTATTTTTTTTAAGAAACAAGAAATGATCATATTAATAAAAATATCAGGGACCTGCTAAATTGCCTACAAACCCCCAGTTATATTATACATAAGTAATTTTTGTATCAAAGCTTGTGGTGCTTGTGGGAGATCACTGAACTGCTCCTACAAACAGGGGTGAGGGTCGAATGAAAAATACTCACATGCCTTTTCAAACTCATCATTTCAAAGCATCTGTTGTGCTGGGTTCGTGAACCCCAAAAGAACGCCAAGAAGCTGATTCTGATGTAATAGCATTAGGGTCTCATTATTACAAGCTTGAACTTGGGCTCTCCTCCAACCCAACCCTGACACATCAGGAAGGGAAGCCTTGAACCCTCAGTAGGACACGTTTTTGTTATAGGAAAATAGGAGCAAGTGAAGGGGTGACCGAGAGAGGGAGTGTCTAATAGAATGGCTGTAAGCCAACAGATGAGTGCTCTGAAGCAAGACCATGTACAATCAAACGGTCTGAAAGTACATCCGAAACAATCAGACTGATCTTTGATTAACTGTTGCTAGGAAGTAGCTAGAGACGGACTCTGGCCAAGTCGTGGAGTCCTTACAGGTAAGTGACTGCAGCTTGGGTCCTGCTGCAAGTCAAGTTCTCAGGCTTGCTTTCTTTCCTTTCTCTCTCTCTCTCTCTCTCTCTCTCTCTCTCTCTCTCTCTCTCTCTCTCTCTCTCTCTCTCTCCTCCTCCTCCTCCTCCTCTCCTCCTCCTCCTCCTCCTCCTCCTCCTCCTCCTCCTCCTCCTCCTCCTCCTCCTCCTCTCCTCCTCCTCCTCCTCCTCCCTTTTTTTTAAGATCCCCCTCCCGATCCCAAAATGATGGAGTAGGTGTGGCTTCTACGATGGAGTAGGTGTAGCTTCTATGATGGAGTAGGTGTGGCTTCTATGATGGAGTAGGTGTGGCTTCTTCCACCAGCATCTGGATGTTAGTGAATAGTAAATGCTCCTCTACATTTATCCTTAGGGAAAACATGAAGACTTAAGTAACAGAATTTCTTAAACATTTATTTTCTTGGTTATGATCAGATTATTCCAGTCCTTTACACTGGCAAGCAGCAACTTGGTTTATTTTAAAGTTTTTAAAATGTACAAATGTGTGTACGAGTTGTGTCTCTGTGTGCATATATGCATGTGGTTATAGGTGCTTTGCAGGCCAGAAGATGGCATCTGGCATCCAGAACTGCAAATTACAAGTGGTTATAAACTGCAGATATGAGTGTTGGTAACTACACCATTTTGGTCCTCTGGAAGAGCAGGACAAACTTCTAACCACCGAAACACTGATACAACCCTAGAAATACATATGTATTAAAATTCATAAATTTATATAGTCTCAATTTTAATATACATGTATAAAATTATGTGTAATATTTTATAAAGCATATACAATATAAAGGATAATATAAATTGCATCCTTTAGCCTTAAGATGTATTAATCAAAACTCAAAGAAAATTTGAAGAAGACTGAAGGGTTGGGGATTTAGCTCACTGGTAGAGAGCACTCTCCTAGCAAGCACAAGGCCCTGCATTCCGTCCTAAGCTCCCAAAAAGGAAAAAAGGCAGAAAGAAAAGAAAAAAAAAGGAAAAAAAAGGGAAAAAAAAAGGAGGTAAGGAGGGAAAAAAGGAAAGAGAGGGAAAGAAGGAAGGAAGGGAGGGGAGGGGAAGGAAGAGGAGGGAGGAGGGGGCAGGGAAAGGGAAAGGAAGGAAGGGAGGGGGGAAGGAAGGAAAGGAGGAATGAAAGAAGGAATTATGGAAGCAAGGAGAGGACGGAAGACGAGAGAGAGGCGGGACGGGAGGTCAGACGTGAGGACGGAAGGGCGGAAGGAAGGGAGGAAGGAAGGAAGGAAGGAAGGAAGGAAGGAAGGAAGGAAGGAAGGGAGGGAGGGGAGGAAGGAGGAGGAGGGAGGGGAGGGAGGGAGGAAGGAAGGAAGGAGGGAGGAGGAAAGGAAGGAGGAGGAGGAGGGAAGGAAAGGAAGAAAACCTATAACTATTTTCTATCAGGAAATCCTAATTTAACTTTAATGATATTAACTCTAAGTTAACCTTATTGATGAAAACCCTAATTAAAACTTATTGATATTAGTCAAGTGTTGAGTATAGATGATCCTTGACTAGAGCATACTGCATTTTTCTAAAAATAAAATTTTGCTTTAAATTGAAACCTTAATACTTGAAGATAGAGTAGGCTAAAATTAGATGAGTTACAGAATATAGGAGTACATTCAAAAATGCAGTTTTCTAGAAGCTAAATGTTTTCTGACTTACTAAAATAGTGCCCATAGCTTTCATAAACAATATTAAAATAGACTATTTTACATTTTTTCTTTAACCATTAACACTTAACTTGAGTGGAATCAACATCTATGCAGGGAGATGCTAAAATTGCACATAAATTTTTCATATGTATAGCTTACTATTTTTAAAGTTTATTAAGTGAATGTGATTCATATTTTAGCATTTATTAATGTATTGATAGGGCCTATTGCAAATGTAGACTTTATAACTATGAGAATACCATTTCATAAGAACGACTGGAGAAGGATATGGGAAATTTCAATTGAACGATTTATTAACTTCACCCTAATTAAATAGTTTCTAAGTGATAAATTACATTTGATACTCTATAAAACTATTAACCTTGTTCTTTTGAAAGCACAGTGGATTTTTGAAGTTTTGGCTCATTTGTGCCAGTTTCTGAATTACTCAGTGACCTTATCTATGCCTCATGACCCTTTATTTTATGAAGTATGTCTAGGGAATATTTGCAGGGTACTAAGTGGAACATTTAAATCATTAACTGACATGTTTGACTTTTCAGCACCCTGAAGGCAATCAATCATTCTTCCTCTATTATTTTAACTAACTTATTTTTAGTTCACCACTGCATATACATTTATTCGAATTTTTCACTTAGTAGCACTATTTCTTACCTCACTGGGCACACCTGGACCCATTATATTTGATTTAATGTGACAATTGAAAACAAATGGTATTGACAGATTCTACTTGACTGTAATTACTCAACAAGGCCATCCTGAATCAATTAATCATAGTGTAACTAAAATTTAATGTTCGGATGCTACAGCAAAGAACTGTTCTCTCAGTCAGGGAAGAGGATAGTCCACGGTTTTGTACTTGATTTTTGGGTAAGATTAGAACTGTTTAAATAAGTGCTTCATTTTATTTCAATTAAAGGGTCACACAAACAGTTGTGAAACCACAAAATAAGTTAGTACCAATGCAAATGAATGCTCCATATTTTTTTTATTATAGAGGATTTCATACATCTATAGAGTGATATATATATATATACATATACATATATATATATATATATATATATATATACTGTTTCTCCTGTCTTCATATCTTTTCAACATCCTCCAAAAACTTTCATGCCTTTTATTTAAAAAAATACATAAAATCAAGATAGTACTGCCCACATGTGCATAGATATGCAGTAATCTATGGGGATCCTATCAGTGATGATATCTTAAAAAAATAATTTTTTTCCTTCTCGATGTATCAACAACTAATAGCTCTTCAGCAAGGGACAAGGCATGGTGAGAATCTACACAACCTATGCTGGGACTTTTGTGCTTAGCTCTTAGAGAGTTTTTCTCCTAGGTAACCACAGCTGCTGTGAGCTTATATTTGGAGAGCCATGACCCATTCAGAAGACAGAATTTAATCATATATAACTCATAAATTATACTGCTTTTCAATAATTCTCAAAAGACAAATCAGAGCAACAACAACAACAACAATAACAACAACAACAACAAAGCAACCTGATTACGTTTTGAGACTTAGTCTCACCATGGTGTATTCTGGCTGTGCTTGAGCTCCCTGTGTAGATGAAGGAAACCCCAGTTGATATGCCTACTGTGCTTCCTAAGTGCTGGGATTAATTAAATATGCATGGTATGCAATCATGCCTGGTTCGAAACCAGAGTTTTATAACAAAGCTAAGCTCCTAAAACATGAATTTTACTGAAATGGCAAATACTCATTTACATGTCAGTGTTGATTTTGATCTGTTTTCAGGCTCCAAATGTATTATTATTTGTGAACGTACATGTGAATACACATGTATAGGCAGACCACATAGCTTTAAACATAACCACATATCTTTTAACATGAAATTAGCAAATAAATTCCATGAAAATGGTATTAAAATATTATGCTACATACAAGAACTAGAAAAAGGGCTTCAATAATAATGTGTTTAAATGTATGACTAATCATAAATTATTCAAATTTTGTGGAAATATAAATATGATTTAATGATATTCATTTCATGATTGTGAATTTTATTTTTCAAAGAATTAATACACACACATTTTGAAGACTTGAATAAATCAAGTTTTTATTTATATGATGAATTGTTTGTTGGTAAGCCACGAAAAAAATTCTTTGGTGGTAGGCAGTAAAATAAAATAATTAAGAAAATAAATGGAAAACTAAACAATCTGTTTGCTTTGTGTGATTTTAGAACTCAGTGATTTTCATAATATTTTCATGCAAATCACTTAACTCCTTAATTAACGTAAAGCTCATGAATTGAAATTCACGACTTTAAAATGACTATTTTGTTATTTAACAAATGTGTAATATCAGATCTACATGGGTACAAAAATGATGAACACAAATGAAGAGATGGCTGAATGTTCAAAGCACTTGTTGCTCTTGCATAAAACCCAGATTAAATTTCCAGAATACGTTGAATCATAAGTGAGCAGCAGCACTTGATGTTATGCTTTGCCCATTTGTGACCTTCGTGAACGTACATGTGAAAACACATGTGGAGGCAAACCACATATCTCTAAATAAAAAGAAATTTTATGATTTTCTCAATATTTAATTTGAATACTGAAATGCTAAGCCATTATATCAACAATTACCATATTTCTATATGCATCTATGTATTTATGTGTGTATGATATATGTATCTATCTATCTATCTATCTATCTATCTATCTATCTATCTACCTACCTACCTATCTATCCATCAAGACAGAAGGGCAAAGAGAGACATACAAAAAGGAATCCAGTGCAAAATTACAGCATAGAATGCTTAAGATCATTAATTAATATGTTATGTTAGTGTTTAGAATTCCCATTTATTTAAAGAAAATCAATTTTATTATTGAAAGGTCATTTTTTAATACTTTTGTATTGATAAGCATGTAAATTTAACACCAAGGGCTGAGTCCTGATGCAGAACGTGTAAAAAGTACAAAAGGAATAACAACACTTGGCTGATTTAATTAATATATATATTAGTAAGTATGCTATTTACATCATAAATGCTTAATAGATAGTATATATTTCACTTGTCCATTATCAAAGATGATGTATATAACATTACAGTACACTACATTTGAGTGTATCCTCTGCTTCTACTCATAGAATTTGTACTTTCCACAGTTTTAAATTGTTCTCAAATACCACAGCTATGACTGAATCAAGAATTGATCCATTATTTCTTGTCACTAATGCTTAGTTTTTTCTTACAATAAAGAATGCATTGCTGACATTATTTCTGTTGTTTTGTCTCATTCACAAAACACCTTACCCTGTAATCTTGGCTTAGTAGTTACTGTGCAGTTCAGGCTGACTTAGAGTGAAAGCAGTCCTACTACTTAAACCTCCCTAGTTCTGGATTAACGGCTATGTAGTCAATAATATTAGATGTAGTGACACATGCAGCAAAAGTCTCTGGTATTGATGGAACTAAACTTATGTTAGTGACCAAACTGACACACACTCACTGTCTAACAAAGCTCCAATGCAGACATGGGGACTCTATTTGAGTCATTGCTGAGGAGAACTTATTACAGCCTTCCCACCAAATAGTTATTGCCTGTACCCTTGATTGCCTTCAAGTACTAGAAGGCAGGTATAGATTGATGAAAACCACCATACACTTCAGATACTGGCCTAAGAGAAATTGAGCTTGATGTGACCTGGAAGCTCCCTCACTGTGGCTGAGGTGTCATAGCATCTAAATTGGTTATATGCATGCTGTCACATGATCAGTCACTACCAGACATGATTAGTCAGTAACAGTACCCAATGGTAAAACCCATGAATCCCAATAATGACCACTTTTATAAGACATGTGGAAGGACTTAACAGTGACACATATTTTGGGGGTAGCAAATAGCAGTGTAATTGGACATAACACCTTTCAATAGGAAGAAATACTTGTCGGTTACAGTGAACTTAACCAACTATCTCTAATTAGTGAATCTGTGTTACTTGTAAGAGAATACACTTCTTCTAGTCTCTTAAAAATTATTATTATTAACTGCATTATACAGTTTAATTACTATATCCAGAGATAATGTAATTGTTATTTCTATCATAGAAAATTCTTTTGGAAGGAGATAGAAATAATGATAGAAGTCAACATCTAGACAAAATGCAAAGACCAGCTTATCACAGATTTCCTATTCCTCATTAATATGTTTACAATTCAGCCCCTACTAGAATGGCACAGGGATTTTGAGGAAGAGAGGCAGATATATTGTAATAGGTAGAGGACCATGACATCTGCAGCAGGAATTGTCTCCTATATATGGCAGGGAAGCCATATTATAAAGAAATGAATATTGTTATAAAAAATTGACAATGTAGTGTCAAAAGCAGTTGACATGCCAGAATGTATAAAAAAAATCTGAAGAGATCCTAGAGGAAGAACTCCAGGAAATTAAAGCTGTTGAAAGAAGAAAGGTCAATCTTCTTCAAGACAAACATCCTTTATAGGTTATTCAATACCCAAGTTCTCAGCTAAAAGCATGTATACATTCAAACTAGACTAAGTGGATTTAGCAGGATAGAATACATACATACACACACGCACACACACACACACACACACACACACACACACACATACACAGACATTCACAGAAACATTGTGTATAATATATTTAGAGAGAATATATATTTTAGGTGCATTTACATATGTATATATTTTTTCCTCCATCTTTATTAACTTGAGTATTTCTTATTTACACTTCAATTGTTATTCCCTTTCCTGGTTTCTGGGCCAACATCCCCCTAACCCCTTCCTCCCTTTCTACATGGGTGTTCCCCTCCCCATCCTCCCCCATTACCGCCCTCTTCCCAACAATCACGTTCACTGGGGGTTCAGTCTTAGCAGGACCAAGGGCTTCCCCTTCCACTGGTGCCCTTACTAGGCTATTCATTGTTACATATGCAGTTGGAGTCCAGGGTGAGCCCATGTATATTCTTTGGGTAGTGGCTTAGTCCCTGGAAGCTCTGGTTGCTTGGCACTGTTGTTCATATGGGGTCTCAAGCCCCTTCAAGCTCTTTCAGTCCTTTCTCTGATTCCTTCAACAGGGGTCCTGTTCTCAGTTCAGTGGTTTGCTGATGGCAATCGCCTATGTATTTGCTGTATTCTGGCTGTGTCTCTCAGGAGAGATCTACATCCGGTTCCTGTCAGCCTGCACTTCTTTGCTTCATCCATCTTATCTAGTTTGGTGACTGTATATGTATGGGCCACATGTGGGGCAGGCTCTGAATGGGTGTTCCTTCTGCCTCTGTTCTAAACATATGTATATATTATATGTGTGTACACATATACATTGATGTTTAATATCTAATATATTACTGATATGTATCATATATACCTATACATATATAATATATATACACATATATATGTATATATGTTTTGTTCTTCCTAAAATACATGATGAATACAGAATTATTTATTAATTATCATGGTCAAATTAATGTCCACTGTTTACTACAGAAACTAACAATTATAGTTATTCTGACCTCAGGGTGAGAATACAGATCAAATGGTTTCATGAATATGCCTCTTTCACTGTCATTGTTATAATGCTTTTAAAATAAAAGGTGCTAAATATCATTCTAAATGCATATTATAGAAAACAATTTAATTCCAACTTAGCAAATGCATAAACAGAAAAGCATCTTTAGTGGTGTGTTTCTATTTAATCCATTTTTCATATTAATGCTATATGTAATTATTCAGAAAAATAGTTTTAAAGTATTAATTATGTGTATATCTTCATTGCTAGAAATGATATGCCTGTGGTCATTTCTCTCTTTCATGGTATGGGTTCTTTACTAGAATAAGACTTCATCATTATATGTAATACTTTCTCTGCAAGTGCTGCTTTTTTATGAGAACTTTTATAGCATCTAATCCTGCTGCTATGTTATTTAATGACTTTTATGTTGAATTTGCAAGGTGTGGGGAGCAAAACAAGATGTGCACAGTAATCCTGTGAAATTAATTTAGGTGTTTTAAAACCATTAACCCAACTTTATCAATTATAGAAAAATGAGTTTATAGTTCATGCCTCATCAAAAAGACAGGTTTATCATAACACAGTAACAAATCAGTTAATTGGGGCTCAGGTGAACAACTTTAGAAAATGGAACTTTTCAGTACTACATTATATAACGCTCTATTAGACCATTGAAAGAGATAATGAGTGAAGAAAAATGTACTCTGGGAAGAAAAATAAAAGTGTTCATGCAAAAATAAAGTTGTATGTTTAATATACATTTTAGCAGACCATCGTTTTTGAAATAACTTTCCCTCAGATAGTTTACTTAGTTCTTCACGGTAGTTATGTAAGTGACAGAGAAAGGAAAAGAGTGTGAAAGACACAAAAATGAAAGCACTTTCATATATATGTGCATATATACTTTCATATAAACCATTATTTCATATAAAATTATCACCACAGATCTTGGTCACAGTGTAAAATTGTCCAACTTTGTCCAACTACTTTGAGTAAAGATCTCCTTGTTTTGTTTTGTTTTTTTTGTTTTTTTGTTTTTTTTTATATATCATACTTACATTTTTAGCCTAGAATTTCTTTTTTTTTCCTTTTTATTGGTTATTTTGTTAATTTACATTTCAAATGTTACCCCTTTCATGGGTTCTTTCTGAAAATACTCATTCAACCCCCTCCCTCTCTCCACAAGGGTGCTACCCCTTCTCACCCACCAACCCACTCCCGACCCACCTCCCTATGATTCCTCTACGCTGGGGCATCTGAACCTTCACAGGACTGAAAGCTTCCCCACCCATTGATGCCAAACAAGGCCATCCTCTGCTACATATGCATCTGGAGCCATGGGTCCCTCCACCTGTATTCTTTGGTTGGTGATTTAGTCCCTGGGAGTTCTGGAGTGACTGGTTGGTTGACATTTTTGTTCTCCCTATGGGTTTGCAAACCCCTTCACCTCCTTCAGTCCTTCCCCTAACTCATCCATTGGGGTTCAGATCCTCAGTCCAATGGTTGGCTGCAAGTATCCATGTCTATATCAGTAACGCTCTGACAGAGCCTCTCAGGAGACATCTATATCAGGTTCCTGTCAGCAAGCACATCTTGGCATCAGCAAGTGTCTGGGTTTGGTGTTTGTCTCTGGGATGGATCCCCTGGTGGGACAATCTCTGGTGGCTTTTCCTCCAATCCCTGCTCCACTCTTTGTCCCTGTATTTCCTTTAGACAGGAAGCAATTATTCTGGTTTAAAATTTTGTGAAGGGTTGGTGGCCCCACCCCTCAACTAGGGGCCATGTGTCTAACCTCTGCATATGGTCAATACAGGTTTTCTCTGCCCTTTGTTGAGTATTTCAGCTAATGTCATCCTCCCCTTCAGTCAATGTCCCTATGTTTGAGATGGGTGAGATCCACAAGAAATATGACAGCTCATTTAAGATTGTTAGCAATGCATCTTGCACCAACAACTGCCTCACCCAAGGTCCAAACGTACCTCAACACTGAGATTGTCCCTCACAATTTCTATCCCATACCCCCATAATAACAGGAGGGACCTAGGAAGCCTTCCCTACTCTCTTGAATACCATCAATAAAGTATGGTGCAACCCATGCTCCCCCCCCAAAAAAGAAGGATTTACTGAAAAAGAGTATGAGAGAAATCTTAAAATGTTAATAGAAATGACATTTGCATTAATAAATATATATCATTCCAGTTTAAAACTCCTCCTACCTCCTCCTCTACCTCTCCTTTCTATTCCTTCACTTCCTTTCTTCCTTTCATTTCTGAATAACTTTAAGCTTAGATAAGTAGATACCAATGACTGGTTGACTACAGGGGGTTATATTAATATATTGAAAAATAAGAGACATCTCATTTATGAAGAATATTTTAATGTGAAAAATTGCAATGTCACTCTAAATTGTATAGAAAAACATGAAATATAGTTGTTTATTTGCAGAAGTTATAGGCTATTTATACTTAGTTTATCTTTATCATATGGTTGGATTTTACTTTTTAACCCTTAAAGATAATGAAAGAATTAAGATTCTTATAGAGCACCAGTGGAAGGGGAAGCCTTGGTCCTGCCAAGACTGAACCCCCAGTGAACGTGATTGTTGGGGGGAGGGCAGTAATGGGGGGAGGATGGGGAGGGGAACACCCATGTAGAAGGGGAGGGGGAGGGGCTAGGGGATGTTGGCCCAGAAACCGGGAAAGGGAATAACAATCGAAATGTAAATAAATACCCAAGTTAATAAAGATGGAGAAAAAAAAAAAAGATTCTTACCCCCTATGCTCTTCACTACAAGAAACACTACTTCCTATAGTATCGATTGATTCCATGGTATGGCAGTAAAAGATATCAGCTTAGCCTGACATATTTGATTGTATAATGAAAGAAATGCTAAATTGTGCCATCACAAAAGTACACAGAAGCTAATCGTATGCTACAATCAGTGTAAAAATCCAAAATGAGCAATATGAGTAACAAAACGTATAATGATCATAATGATATATGCATTCATACACACATATTTATGTCCAAGATTACTCAGGATTCAAGTAATCTTCATTGAAAAAAATAAGTCCCCAATATCACCTGGGCTGCTTACACCAACATTCGATACTTGATCGCATTTCTTAGAGATGCATAGACTGCAGTCTCTGCTTAATCTGGGATTTGTGGTAGGAATGACTCTTTCTAAAGCACTCTGGGCTGAAAATGGATCACAACCCTTTATTACATACATAAACTGGCATCCTATTCCATATTGTTCTAAATACTTCAGATGTGCTGGAGGGTAAAATGCAATGAGTAAAATGCTTGTCGCAATATACTGAGGATCTGAGTCAGATCACTAGCATGTGCACACACAGAAAGCAGGCTATGGTGATGTGCAATTACAGTTCTGTACTGATGATCCAAAGTCAAAATGATTCCTAGAACTCCCTTGGTCAGCAAGCCTAAAGCTACAAGTCATCAAAACACCCCGTTTCAGAAAACAAGGTGGATGGAACAGGATGCTCAGGCTGCTTGTGAAGAACAGCATTAGAATTTAAGAGGTTGAGTTATGATTTTAACTTAAACATTCATATATGTATATGCTCATAGAAGTACACACTTTCCCACTTTAGACACACACACACACACACACACAGAGAGAGAGAGAGAGAGAGAGAGAGAGAGAGAGAGAGAAAGAGAGAGAGAGAGGCAGTGATAGAGACAGAGATAATGATATATATATATATATATATATATATATATATATATATATATTCCCACGATTAAATAAGGTTGAGACATGACTTCTATCATCCTTCTTGGCTTCCATTCAGATGTCTCCAGACTAGTCGTGCAGGAGCCTGCCCCTGGAAGCCATTTGACATAGTCCGCACATATCCCTTAGGAACTCAAACTTTTGGGGGAAGATCCAGATCCTTATAGTTATCTTGACCCCTCTCTAAGCCTTTCTTTTTAGCCCATCTCCATTTCTTCATGGCGTGACAAACACACGTAGAAAGCGTGTCTGCTAAAGACTCCCAGTACTCATAATAGAATGTGGGAAACTAGCAGAGGCCTTTTGTATTCATCCTGTCCTCTAATTTTGTCAGAAAGGTTAACACCAATATGAACAAACAAACACTAAAATATATGTATGTATGTATGTAGGTAGGTAGGTAGGTAGGTAGGTAGGTAGGTAGATAGATAGATAGATAGATAGATAGATAGATAGATAGATAGATAGATAGATAGATAGATAGATAGACAATAAGATGAATAGATAGTAAGAATTCAGGGACAGTAGAACATTTATTCATTGTAGATGTGAATGTAAAGTTGTACAACCAACATGGAGTTTCCTAAAAAGCAGATAATAGTTCTACTGCTAGATCTATCTGTACCAGTCTTGGGAATGTAACCAAAGGACTTTCTTTCTTACTATAAAGATACCTACTCTATCATGTTATTCCAAATATATTCATAGTAGCCAGTATTGGAAACAATTAGATATACATCAAAGGATGAATGGATAATGAGAACAAGGTACATGAGCTTATTCTTCTGAACATTATCTCTTCTTAGGCTCATTTTTTCTGTTCCCTTCTTACTGCTTTTTGTTTATTTATTTGTTATAATGTTTAGTTTATGATAGAGTTCCAATCTGTAATCCAGACTGTCTGGGAAGACCCATTATAGTCCAGACTACTCTCAAACTCACTATCAATTCTCCTGCTTCAGTTCCTTAAGTTTAGGGCATATAGGTTCAAATATGTGCAGCTCATGTTCCTGCTTATATAGCTTTATTCCAATACTTTATTTACAGCCTTCAATTTATTTATCATTGTTTCTATATAGTAAATATTAATCCTATAAACTCTGGTTTTCTTTCACCTTTTCAAGATGTGTTGATGGAACACCTTTCTGTTTTGTTTGCCTCAAGATGTTTGTTAGTGCTTAAGCATCTTGTTTAAGAAATCCATCACCATTTTCTAGTAACAGCTATAGCATTTAACATTTTTGTTTATTGACTTTATAGTTTTCCTTTTCACTAAGTTTTCCAGCATCTGGAGTCCACCTTTTTACGTGTTTCTAGGTAGAGATCCAAGTTTATTTCTCTCCCAGTTATAAGCCAATTTCTCCAACTGTATCTAATAAACAATCTGTTCTTCCCACTTGTACTTATGGTTTCATCTTTATCTTGAATTTTATTTTCATGACTTAGCTGTGAGACACATTTAGACCTGGAAGGTTCAAAGTTTGTTCGATCAATGAGAAATAGTTTAGAAATAAATACATGTAAGTGACTTGACAGGCTACAGATGATTTCAATGGAAACTTGTCCTAGTGTTCTGTTGTCTTTGTTTGTTATTGAGTTAACCAATAATGGAAGAGCAGTCTTAAATGACTTCCTTGAAAGCAATCCCTCTTCTTCTTCCACTAACATTTTTTAAGCTATTATTCTCCCATATACACTTATGCCAGAAAAAAATCTTTTTCTTAGCATTTATTTCCTAACCATTTGCTCATAATTCTCTACTAAGTTTATTACTGATACAGGCTGGCTTACAGGATATTGACTTCCCTGTTTGCTTAACAAGAGCTAAATTTCATGCACAGTCTCTCTCTCTCTCTCTCTCTCTCTCTCTCTCTCTCTCTCTCTCTCTCTCCACCCCCCTCAGTTTCTCCTCAAATCTCCTTGCATTTTCTCATTCTCTACTCTGGACCAAGGGTTTTTTTTCATAATATATGGAAAAGTGAAAGTGATATCGACATTATTCATTGGTAAGCTTAGAACATTTTATAACATATACCTACTAAGATAAATCTGCAAAATATAATAGGAAATAAATACATATGAAGCATGATAAAAATAGCATCAAAAAGTTTTTCCACAAATATTATTATTAGAAACTATGAGGAATCTGTGCATACTACAGAATACTGTATTACAAAGGCTTCTTCATGTGATTCAGTAACTATAATGTTTGCAGTGTTTTTATATTCACTGAACTATGGGAGTTTCAGATACTAGTCTATGCAGTTTGGTGGTTTGGATGTTTATATATTATGATCAGTGTTCCTCGTTGTACAGCCAGTTGAGTTGGTCACAGGATTGCTCACTGTTTAATTGTAATTATTTTCTATGATTTTTTCAATTCTCCAGATATATGAACGTACTGCTTAGGAGAATTTTCCTGTTCACTAACAAAGGTGCCTAACATTCTCTCACCACAGATTACTTTACTGAGCTACTGGTTATTGTGCCCTGAGGATAGGAAAAACTAATTTTATTATTAGATTAGGTACAACACAAGTGGAAAGTTAAATCTTCAACAGAAATTCACTTCATATAAATTCTTTCAAAATTAACTGCACCGTTCAATTATTCATGGCGTGGCTGCTTCACCAGTGCAATGGCTGAGCAGGAGCTGACGAAACTGCAAAATTGAGTTCTGAGCAGCACACTGGAAACCTTCCAGGAAGTTAACACTTTTCTTGATTGAAGATGAAATCATTTATTTTAAGAAATAGTCTCTTCCCAGCATCACCCCAGAGCATTTGAACTGGGGGTTTCAGATTCAGTTCGAAGTTTTTCATCTCACTAACTCCCACATGGAAGGCAGGGTGAAATATGGTGAAGTTATGAAACAATATACTCCAACCAGACACAGAAAACTACGATAACAAAAAGGGGGGGAATGTAAATCAAACAAAGACAATTCAACCTTTCCTACTTTTGGCATTTTAAAATTTCAAATTTGAGTGGTATTTTCTAGTTTGTATTTTGTTACATAATTTTTCATATTAAAAACTGACTCTTTTCAGAGGATTTGATTACTTTCTTATTTTATTTAAATTAAAATAATAATCTTAAATTATATTAGCTGCCTATAATTGAAAGATAAGTTTGTCTAGAAAACAGAGGAATCATTTGAGTAATGTAATAGCCAATCATATTATATTGGTGTATTGCATACTTCAATATTTCACACTACACCCCATTGCACCATGCATTTTTCCTCCTATGCTTTAAGCATCTTAGATTTAAAACAAACTTTCAAATAAATAATGGAATATATGTTATAGGAATTAAAATATTTGTTTTATTATATTAAGGCTGAGTATCTGAGTATAATTTATTCATGAAACTGCTGTAGTGTCAAGTTCCTGAAACTAAATAAGTCACTGAACTAAAGCAAAATGTATTATCATTATTATTACTATTACTAGTATTATTGTTGCTATTATTAAAAATATAACAATTGAATTTCTTGAAAGATACATTGCTATGTCCATAGATCAAAACATCACCCAATTGGTGACAGTCCCAATTGGGCAAATCTGCAGATGGTGAGAAAGTTTATAGTACCCACTTTGAATGGGATGTCTTTCTGTAGACTCTCCCCTTGAGGCTCAGGGATAGAAGGCAGAGGAGGAATACAGAAAGGAGGAGGAGGAGGGAAGGAGGAGAAGGAGGAGGAGAAGGAGGGGGAGGAGGAGAAGGAGGAGGAGGAGGAGAAGGAGGAGGAGGAGGAGGAGGAGGAGGAGGCAGAAGATTATAAAAGTTAGAGGTGATAAAAAAAAAAACAAGGAAACAGCATCTCGCAGACAGTATAGTAATTGTGCGCATCTCGCAGACAGTATAGTAATTGTGCGCATCTCGCAGACAGTATAGTAATTGTGCGCATTTGAACTCACAGACGTGGCAGTACACACAAGTCTTATACAAGTTCAAACAAATTCCATCCCACAAGGGAGCTAAGGCAGTAGAAACAGGGCCCTACTCTTACCTAAGACGCTATTTAAAATTGATACCTTCTGTTGAAGGGCCTTTCAAATTCCTCTATGGAATGTTGCTGGGAATATCAGTCGCAGTTCAAGGAACACCCTATGGTCAGAAGTAGCTTATCAATCATAAATGGACTCTGGTTTTTTTTTTTGAAGATGTTTCTGTTTCATTTTGGCATATTGAGACTTATTATTTCCCAGATTTGATTCTGATTCTTGTGGCTTTGTAGGATGTTTTTGAAAGGGAGGAAAAAACCATAATGTTAGGAGGCTAGGGTATGGAAAAGATTTGGGAAGAGACAGGATAGGCAAACGATAAAAAATATTGCATGAAAAAATGAAATTACAGTGTAAAAGGAAATTGAGGAAAATAGCATATAAGCATTTAAGTAGTTGGCAGGTCTCACCTTTATCTTGGCAATACGTACCAAACTCAGTCCTTTACCAAATTTCCTGTTAACATCATGTTATAAAACCTATACATATAAATAGTTTTCCCTAGAACCATAGGAAATAAATTTATGACCATCATTCAATGACTTCAGTTACTGTTCCTTGAACTCAAGGTGATCTCCTCCCGTGCTTGTCATTTATCTTTTGGTAGGAACTGGATTATGTTACCATTGGTTCTTTGATATTTGCTTTGCATTCAATGCCTATTTCATCATTACATTGATCCAAAGTCATAGTTGATAACATTAGCACTAAACTTTAAGTCAAGTATGTAGTTTTCTCTTGGCCAGGTCTTAATTCGTACGAAAATGAATCTAAATTTTATTGTCATTTCCATATGACAATTATTAAATATGCTGGGTTGTTAAGAGTTATTCATGCTAACACTTATTCTCATGAAAAAAAAAACCTCTATAAATTGGTAGGATTAAAAATGGAGAAGGTCTGATTTGGTGGCTAATAATACCAGAACATCATTGATGTCAGCCTTGTCTATATAGTGAGTTACAGGATATCTAGGGATACACAAAGACACATTTGAAAATTTGGAGAGACTGAAGAGATGGCTCAGTAGTTAAGAGCACTGATTGATCTTTCATGGTTCCTGAGTTCAAATCCCAGCAACCACATGGTGGCTCACAACCATCTGTTATGGGATCTGATTCCCTCTTCTGGTGTGTCTAAAGACAGAGACAGTATACTCAAACATGTAAAATATATAAAATTTAAAAAAATTTAATAAGAAGTAGAGGAGAACTGGACCCTATATACTCAAGTAATGAATAAATATATGATTAAACAGTACAAAATTCATGATTGAAAAGTAGTGACTTATTACCAAAAGTGAACCCTTCACACTCACGATTTGGAATAATTAAAATTAGTATGAAGTACCCCAAAGATATGTAGAAAAGGAATAGTTATGAGTTTTGTGCCCGTTCCCCTGTTTTAAGCATTGCAGACATTGCGAGGCTTTTTTTTTTTCTTCTAATTTCACATTAAGAGACCCTTGTATGCTTGGGAAATGAAGGTTCAATTATCACTTGTTTCTGTTTTACTCTAATTGAGTACCTTATCTTTAGTCATTGTTTACTATATAAAAGACTATAGCTAAAAAGTTAATGGCCATTAATTCTTATACATTTTTGGATAGTGTCCAATATCTTTATACACATAATTACAACAGATGGCAATGTAAACAAAATGATAAATTTCTATCTCCTAAAGCCTGATCTTTAATTAATTTAATATATATTAAAATAATGATTTTGAGATACTCATTGATTGCTATTATGAAAAATTCTGAACATTTAAAAATCATACAGAGAACAACAAATGTATTATGCTGTCTGCTTTGGCTACTGACAAACATTGGCACTGAATTACAAGACAAAACTGCCTACCTCCCAGTCCCTTCACACAGAGAGGACTACCCTCCCTGATCCCTATCCCCTTCTCCACTGAGGGGGTGTGCACTCGCTAGATATTCTGCTACCCTGGGATATTAAGTCTCCACAAGGTTAGAAACATTCTCTCCCACTGAGACCAGATATGGTAGACCTGTAAGGCAATAGTATTAGGGCCAGTCCCCACTCTATTTGTTGGGGGCCCACAAAAAGAATGAGCTGAGTATCTGCTACATAAGTGCCAGGACCCGTGGTCCAGCCAGTGTATGCACTGCAGTTGGTGGCTCAGTCTCTGAGAGTTCCCAAGAATTCAGGTTAGTTGACTGGGTTGATTTTCCTATGGCATTCCTATCCATTCAAGGGCTTTCAATCCTTATAATAACTCTTCCATCAGAGTCCCGACATCCTTCCAGTGTTTAAGTGTGGGTATCTGCATCTGTTTCAGTGAGACACTGGGTACAGCCTCAGAGTTATGCTAGGCCCTGTCTCAAGCCTAACAGTATCAGTCATAGTGACAGGGATTTGTGTTTGCCAACTGGATGGGTTTCAAATTGGGCTGGTAATTTGTTGTTTGTTCCTTCTGTCTTTGCTTCATCTTTGCCTTGCATTTATTTTTGACAGGGTAAATATCTGATAGAAATCTTTATGGATGGATTGGTGTACTTATCCCTGAACTGAGAGTCCTGTCTGGCTAAAGGAGGTAGACTCTTCAGATTCCAAATCCCCACTATTACACCTCTCTGTGAAGGTCACTCACGTTGGCTCTCGGTTCCCTTCCGCACTCATGGTCTCTGGGAGTCCTGAAAGATTGCCCCCTGACACCTACATCCTATAGCTTCAGATTTCCCATTTACTCTCCTGTCCCTCTGGCTTCTCTCATGTCCTACCACATGCCACATACCTGACCTCATCCCCTTTCCTACCCAGGTCCCTCCCTCTGCATTCTATTACTATTTTACTCCCCATTCTTAAGTGGTTTCAAGCATCCCTTCTTGGTCCTTCCTTCATATTTAAGTTTTTTGGGTCTTTGGGGTTTATCATGGCCATCCTGTACTTTTTGGCTTATATCCATTAATCAATGAGTATATGTCATGCATGTCTTTTTGGATCTGGATTATCTCACTCAAGATTCTATTCTCAAGTTCTATTCATTTATCTTCAAAATTCATGATATTTTTGTTTTTAACACCTGACTAGGATTCCATTGTGTAAATGAACCACATTTTCTTTATCCATTCTTCCTTTAATGGACATTTGTGTTGTTTCTAATGTTAATATTTTGAATAAACCTCCTCTGATGCTCTTGAGCACATATTCTTGTGGTAGAATCTTCTTGAATATATGCCCAGGAGTGATATAGTTGGGTCTTCAGGCAGAGCTATTTCCAGTTTTCTAAAATACTGCCAGATTGGTTTTCAGTGTGGTTGTACAAGCTTGCAGTCTCACCAGCAATAGAGGTGTGTTCTTCTTTCTCCACATCCTAGCCAACAAGTGCTCTTGCTTGAGGTTTTGAGCTAAGTCATTCTGATTAGTGAAAGATGGAATCTTAGGGCCATTTTGATTGTTTTCTCCTGGTGACTAAGGAAGCTGAACCTTTCTCTAAGTGCTTTTCAGCAATTCTAGATTCCCCTCTTAATAATCATCTGCTTAGCTCTGTGTCCCATATTTATTTGGATTATTTGATTATTTGAAGTGTAATTTCTTAAGTTCTTTATATATTAAGGTTATTAGGACTGTGTCACCTGAAGGGTTAATGAAAGATATTGTCTTTATCTGCATGTTGTCATTTTGTCCTAGTAACAGTATCCTTTACCTTATAGAAGATTTTCAGTTTCATGAGGTCCCATTTTCAGGGTAATAAATATGAATCTGTTTGTATTCTTTTACATTCAGATATCCTGTTAGACCAGTACCATTTCTTAAAGAGGATTTTCCCCCATTGTTTGGTTTTGGTTCTTTGTCAAAAATCAAGTGTCTGTAAATGTGCTGGTTTATTTCTGAGGTTTCCATTTGATTCCATTGATCAAACTTTCTGTTTATATGCCAATGCTATGCTGTTATTTTTTTATCACTATTGCTCTGCAGTACAGCCTGAGATGAGACAAGTAATTCCTCCTCCAGAAGTTCTTTTATTATTCAGGATTGTTTTCACTACCCTGGGGTGGTTGTTGTTCTTGTTGCTTTTCCATCAGAAGTTGAGAATTTCTCTCTCAATGTCTATAGAACTGTTCATGAAAGAAAACAAAAAATTCTAAGAAGACAATACATAGAAGTAACCTGAACATTGTATTAATTATCTTTTAAAATATAGAGTGTATCCTTACAGCATCCTCAAAGTTTAATTCTCTAATATCAGAACATTTCATATGTACATAAAAAATAGAGAAGAATATTTATTATCTACCTTTATAAATGTCCATCAATGCTTAGGGGCAGTGTTTTTCATCAAACACTAGATTCCCCATTATCATTTCAACTTGGGAAATTGGACTTGGACTTTTCAGCACATGAGAACAACATTGATGACATTACAGGGACCCTCAGATATTTTCTATATTTTATGTGGATGCTAGGTATTTGAATTCAAATTCCTCTTTGATGATCAGTTACTCTGTAAAGCCATCTTCCCAACACTTTTTAGTATCTTATCCCATTAATTTGTTGATAGAATTCCATTTCATTACTGAATTTTGGTACTAGAAAAGTTGTAAAATAAATGAGACCACCTAGGCTTTTACTTTTACTTAGACAGTATTTATTACCTCACGAGAAACATGCTGAATCATTTTCTTTCATTGGTCTTATATTTTATAATATATTATGTCTATTATCTATCATTTATGGTGAGAGAAAACTGTTTATTGTATTACAATTAATGTAAAAGTGTTAATGCCATAGCTACTTAGGTGATTATAATTTTCATCTTCATATTTTCAAAAAACTTGTATAATGTTAGTAAATAAAAAACTGGAGAACTAATAGCAGAGTCAATGGATCATTTTCTTTTGTCCTTGGCATCAATAGCAGGAGAGAGAGAGATAATAATACCATAACACTAACTAATATTTCCTCTCAGAATGTTGGTAAAGATATTGAAAGATATTGAGGAAGAAACAAGTTGCTCAACATTGCTTCATTGCCATGTGATATTCATTTACACAATGGAATATTATTCAACTATTAAAACAAAGACATCATGAATGTTGCAGGCAAATGAATAGAACTAGAAAATATCATCCTAAATGAGGTAACAGAGACCCAACAGGACATTCACTGTATGTACTTACTGATAAGTGTACATTAGCTAAAATGTACAGAACACTCATGATATACCCAACAGACCCTATGAAGTTATAAAGGAGGAAGGCCCAAGTGAGGATGTTTCAATCCCACTTAGAAGGTGGAACAAAATAATCATGGTAAGCAGAGGGAGGAAGGGAGTTCTGAAGGAGAGGGGGAAAGGGAGAAAAGGGAGCAGGATCAGGTATGAGGGAAGATGGGAAAATAAATGGAAATATGCAGATACAGGGTGGGAGGGGTGGGGGATCCTCTAGAAAGTCCCAGAGACTTGGGATATGAGAGACTCCCAGGATTCAATTTGGGTGACATTAGCCAAAATGTCCAACAGTGTCGCGCCCACCTCGGCCGGCAAGGAAGACGCAACACGGTTGGATTCTTCTCAACAGCCTTTACTGCAGGACACCTTCATTGTTGACATAGGGAGGCGGCGGCAGCAGCAGCCAGCCCTAAGTGTTATAGCTCCAAGAGTGTTACAGCTCCAAGTGTTACAGCTCCAAGTGTTACAGCTTCAAATGTTACCGCGCAAATGTTACCGCCCCGAGCAGCAAAGCCACTCACCTTATATACACAACAGTATGCTAATATTCTTTCAGGGATTGGTGGGGCACGAGTCACCCCACTGTCATCCCAGCTACTTGTCCTCCAGAGATTGGCGCGGCATGAACTTCCATTAGCATAGTACCGCCCCAGCCAGACTGACATCAGGTGCAAAACCCCACGCATGCACAGTACTGTTGTTCACCACAGGAGGGTGTCAGATTCACCTCATTACATACAGCTGCCCTGACAGGGGACAAGCCTGCGCATGCGCGGTAAGTTATTCACATTCGGACGGGGCTGGCTGTCTGCGCCATCTTTACTTTGCCGCGCCGCTCCCTACACAACAGTGAGGAGATAGAAACTCAAGTAGCAAGATCCAGTAGTTAGATATGACTCTCATTGGAGAGATGGGGACACCAACCCATCTTAAATTTTTTGTCTCAGAATTGTTCCTGTCAAAAAGAAATGCAGTGACAGAAATGGAGCAAGACTGAAGGAATGGCAAATCAGTGGCCAGACCAACTCGGAATCCATCCCCATCAGCGACACCAAACCCTGACATTATTTCTGATGCTATGTTGTGCTTGCAGACAGAAGGCTAGCATGAGTGTCCTCTGAGAGGCTCCACAAGCAACTGGAGACAGATGCAGATACTTACATCCTGTCATTGGACTGAGGTCAGGTCTCAATGGAAGAGTTAAGGACTGAAGGAACTGCAGGGGATGGCAACCTCATAGGAAGACCAACACTGTCAACCAACCTGCACCCCTGGGAGCTCCCAGAGACTTAGCCACCAACCAAAGAGCATAACCAGGCAGGTCTGAAGACCTTGGCACATATGAATCAGAGGACTGCCTTACTTGGCTTCAAAATGTGAATTGATGCCCCAGGGAAAAGACATGTGGTGGGGGAGAGCACCCTCTCAGGGGGAAGAAGAGGGGGATGGGATGGAGAACTCTGGGAGCGGGTACTGGGAGGGGTCAACATTTCGGATGTAAATAAAATAATTAATTAAAAATTGATTGGTAAAAGAAATCTCCATGAGTAAATTACCTGGAGGAATTTTGCATAATGATTCAGCCAGAAACTATAGTGAATTTTATAAAAACTAGTAAGAGAGACCAAAATTTCTTCAACTTTGCTCAAACAATAAGATATTTGAATCTTCATTGATCATTAAATCAGTTATAGCAAAATCATCAAAGCAGTGACATACAGCTACCTATTTTCTCACTATTTGCAAAGTTTAGTTATGTCTAGGAATACTATGTATAGAAATTATCATTAACAGATTATTTTTTCAATCTCTATAAGACTTATTAATATTAACAAATTCCAATGAAAAATGAGGAAGAGGTATATTTTTATATATTTCCTAATCGAGTTGGTTATGCTATTTACATGACCAGCATTCTTGCAACCATACAGAGGCTGTAAAACTGTATGAAACATTCTAGCATGAGCTATATTTACATGTACTTAAGGTATGAGGCATTAGTTTAGGCATATCATGAAAAATCCTCAGATTTCACAGAAATACAATCCATAATAAAAAAATTCTGAAAATGTAAAATGATTGTGTGACTTAGTTCCATGTTGTGAGCATTTAATTTTAAACCTGATGGTCTGTATATTTTCTGAGGCATTCTTTTACATAGATTTGAGATAGCATATACTATTTATTGTCAGTAATGCTAGATAATATTTTTCAAAATTAATGACTCATTTATCTGGAACTGTATTTCATCTGTATATTGTAATTTTTGTGTTATGTGCTTTTCTACAAAGTCCCATAATAAGAACACAGAGAACATAAAAAAACTTGTTTTGTTAATGAGAACGCTTGTTAATAACTTCATTTCCTGTGTATCATCTTTATAACTGGGTATAATTAATATTGCAATCATCTACTAAGATGTGAACATGCCATTATTTTAATCATTATGTTTAGAAATAACTGAATTTTAATCTCGCTTGAGTTATATTTCAGACATTTAAATTTATACTGTTTTATTGCTTGTCCCACTTGAGTGTTAGTATTTTCCCTTAGAGTTAAGGAAATAAATCCTAAATTACAAAATATACCTAATACAAATTGTCATAGGGATTATCAACATCATATCCCATTTACTGAAATTATTGATTCTCAAAAGTCTGTGAAATGATCTTTCCTACAAATACTCCAGCAAGACAGATTCCAATTTCTTCTGAGGACATTTCCACAACCATTCTCTTTCCTTGTGCAGATGTTGTAATTTTGAAATACAAGAAGAAAATGATAGAAAAATGGTTTGCTCCCAATTATTTGTGATCCTAAACCAACCTGGTACAGCAAATGTTATGTTGTTCTTGGTTTGAGGGGTAGTATTTTGTTTTGTTTGGTTTCAATTTTCATCTTTTGTCTTTGTTTTGTTTGTTTATTTGTTTCTTGTGAAAGTGCAGGAGAGCTTTTCTGAATCTTCTTATATACAACAGGATTAAAATCAACATGTTGGTCATCTCATCTTTGCCTAGAGAAGAAAGGTTTCTTCCACTCAAGTTGTGAGTAAAATTTACTTCCCTTTGATAGTTCAATGAATATTCCCTTTTCCTGACATGTGTGTGAATCATCCCATTCCATACACCTGTCCTCTGCATAGAACTCTCAGAATTCTAATACATTTCTGACAGGAGATGCAGTCTGTTTTAAGATAGTCAAGGAATGTATTCAGTGAATGCAATAGCACCTGCCTATTGGCTAGTTTAGTGTCCACTAATAACACATTATCTGAAAGAGAGATCATCATTTGGGAAGAAGCCTCCATAATTCTGGCTGAAAGACTTATATTTAATTAATTGGTAATTGATGTTTATGTTTGTTCGTCTGTCTGTTTTGGCTGCCAGGTAGCAGGGAGAATTAAGGAAGAACTTTGGAACTTTCAGTCAGGAAATCCTTGAGTACTGAGAGTTCAAGGAGTTCTACAGGAGCTTTGAAGATGAGAATGTTGAGAGCAGTGAAGACGATGGAGGCCTGATTTGTCTGTCTCAGAGGGAAGCAAAGACCATTCTGCTGGATGATGTAAAGTGAAGACTCTCTCGCCTGTTCATTTGAAATTGAAGAATCAGCTACTATTATGATACCAGAACCATTGAAATAAAACCATTGTTTTGCTAGAACAATGGATGCATGCCTCCTAGTATTGAAGAAACAAATGTTATTAGAAGTATCCAGTATCACCAAGGTGAAATTTTTTAGGAAGCACAAATCGGCTGGGTTTCAGAGGTAGACAAGGATGTATATCTTCATCTCATCCAGATGTGGTAATGTAAGAGTCACCCAGGGGGCACCAGTCATAAAAACAAAGAGGATATGGAAAAGCATTTGAGGCATGGCTCTGTGAGGCATAGCTAGGGCTCTTGAAGAGAGATGAGAAATGTCTATTGAAAGTGAAGTTCAGTTGCAGCAAGGGACACCAGCAAAAAAAATTTTTTTTGAGTTTCCAGTGCCATGAGATAATCACTTAGAACAGAATGCCTCCATAACATCTGTGTGTAAGTCATTTTCTGAATTGGTGATTTGTGGGTAAGTGTCAACATGACTATGGGTGATACCATTACTGGATGGTGGTCCTAAGCTCTATAAAAAGCAGCCTTGGCAAGACATTTCTACCTCTTTTGAATTCAAATTCTGACTTCCTTTGATGATGAACAGTGATAAAGATGTGACCAGCAAATAAAATTTTCCTCTTAAAATTGCTTCCTCATGATGTTTAATAGCAGCAATAATAACTTTTACTAAGATGTCCTCTATTTTCATTGACTCAGAATCCATTCACTTTGGATGTTCATTGTAAGAGTATGATCGCTTTACTTCCTTATGTCTTCAAAGGGAGGCAAAGATAGAGGAAAAGAAACAACATACACCAAAATACTGACATTTTGACCATATTAGCCAGATATGAATACTCATGAGGTTCTCTGGTTGCTATAAAGAAAACTTACTTGATGAGGGATGAGAACTACACTTAATTGTGAGTATACAGCTAAAAATTAGAATGCAATTGGGTATTATACTAGTTTGTGGGAGTGACTATAATTGGTTTTCTCAAAGGTCCATTGTTTCACTGATAGGTATGGCTTGTGACTCCAGGTATAATCTCCTTCCCATTAAATTTTAAGTTCATTTAACAGATGTTGATTTCCTCAGGATGCACGTGTCATTATTGTACCTTTAAAGGCAGGTGGACTGCCCAACCTGAAAGGATTTCTAGGAAAGGCCGTGATGGGGTGTGGAGTTAGTGGCAGGACCAAAGCTGACATATTTTGGGGAATCCTTCTTTTGATTAAACTTTTTGCTCTTCTAAGGCCAAAAGCTGCTGGCTTATGGTAATAAACTTGGTTAGCAGCACAGAGATTTAGAAAAAAAATAAAAAACCTTAATTGGTAGAGTTTTCTTGTCTCCTGGCTCAGGGACTGCTTCTTGTCTAGGTGAGAGGTTTGGACTGGTTAACTCTCCAGGAATCAGAAACACACACACACACACACACACACACACACACACACACACACACACACACACACTCACATGAGAAAAAGAAAAGAAAAGGAAAGGAAAGAAAGAAATTAATTTACACAGACAACATACACAATCACGTATACATTCACACACAAGCACATCATAGTTGGACTTAGATATCTGCCTCTTAATCAACTCTATAAGTATCATTCATGTTTGTATACATATATATATACATGCCTGCACCTGTACATATAGACAAATTCACATTTATATTTATACATTTGGTGGATAGGCTGAGCTAAAATCCACATTTACGTTTCGATGGATGGATAGATAGATGGGGCAGAGCCTCACAAACCACAATCTTATTTCTTTTTTCTAGCCTTTTGAAGGACAAAATTTCTTGGAAAATTACCTCATTGATTCAATGTTACAAAAAAGCAGAGTAACAGAGGATATTGATATTAAATTCAAAGCAATGTTTCACTCTGTAAATTCATTATAAGTTCAAAGCAACAGTTTCATATGGCCTGGCTGTATCATACTGCAAACTTGTGGCTTCATTCTTGACTCTGTCCTACAATGAATCTTTTTTTCTTGATCACAAATTTGTCCCTAGCCTATTACCCTTTTAGGGTAATTGTGAAAGCTTATTGTATTCCTTATTAGACAGCCTTTACCAACTATTTTGTGGAATGGGAACCTTCTATTCTTGTTTCTTACTTTATTATATCTCTGGCAAAACAACTAAAAGAAATTCTTAAATATTTCCTTCTAAAATCTTTTGTCATAATAGGAATTCTATAAAGTCATTAATTCATGTAAACAACATTAATTAATGAAAGTTTATCTTTATATTGATTTGCAGGAAACTGGCTCAACAAGGTGGACTAATGTCCTGGAATCCTTAGGATATGTAATAGTGACAGGAAAGGTATATCGACTTCAAGTAGCAGTCCTGAGATGAGGTCTCTTGAGACCTTGTCTTTTACAACTAACACATCATCACCCATGCAAAAAACGTTGAGCCACCTGCAGAAAGGCTACCTGCCAGTCCTAGCCTTTCCTGGATGGCTCCTGAATGTTAAGGATATTTTGACATTCTGGTTCTTGTTTTGGTTTGTTGGCAATACAGTTCTGTAACGCTTTTGACTGCTTTCTCCCTTGGTAGCTTGAACAGAACCTTTGGGTACAAAGAAAGATAAAACTTGGGAAGGAGACTCCATGGTAAGATTCAGCTTTATTTCTTCAAGTTATTCTAACGTCTTTGGTGTCATCAGAAATAGGGTCATACTATAAAGTTGTGGGAGGGAAATAGAATGTCACATGAGATTGAAAATTTTTAATGTGTACACATGTTCTCTCCTCACATTGATTGACAAAATATTGCTTCCTCAGTAAGAATTTCACCTGTAGACTATCATATGGCTATATTGATAAACAGAAAATATACATCTATAGTTGTATGAAATTTATAAAATCTGTTTGTGATTTTATTTATATGTAAACATAAGAAATTATATATCTATATATATATCAAATATATGATACATATATGTGTGTATGTATGTGTGTCTGGTATTATGAAAAAGTAAAATATAAAAATACTGAAGCACACCCATTAAATATGATCTGATGTTTCAAAACCACAGAAGTCTTAGTATGTCTACTACTTATTTAAATTTGCCTATGGAAATAAACAGTGATATGAATTTTGTAATGCAGGGAAGAGTGTATGCAGCTTGATTACAAAACACTAAAATACAACCATACAATTTAACAGAGCAGACAAACATTTTTTTTCATCTTTATTAACTTGGGTATTTCTTATTTACATTTCAATTGTTATTCTCTTTCCCAGTTTCTAGGACAACATCCCCCTAACCCATCCCTCTGCCCTTCTCTATGGGTGTTCCCCTCTCCATCCTCCCCCCATTACGGCCCTCCCCCCAACAATCACATTCACTGGGGGTTCAGTCTTGGCAGAACCAAGGACTTCCCCTTCCACTGGTGATCTTACTAGGATATTCATTGCTACCTATGAGGTTGGAGCCCACGGTCAGTCCATGTATAGTCTTTGGGTAGTGGCTTAGTCCCTGGAAGCTCTGGTTGGTTGGCACTGTTGTTCATATGGGGTCTCAAGCCCCTTCAAGCTTTTTCAGTCCTTTCTAAGATTCCTTCAATGGGGGTCCCATTCTCAGTTCAGTGGTTTAATGATAGGCAGACAAACTTTTAAGAAAGTGTCTGGCAAAATGAAAAAATTTAATAAAATCTGCCTCATTCATTTTTCTAATGGGCTAAGTACTATCTAATATTAAGTAGTTTCAAATGTTTGAAAATATGAAAAATATATCAAAGTAGTTGAAAATTTAATGAATTTTGAATTTCAGATATCTATGAACTGTTTTACTTGTCTTCAATATAAATGTCTTGGGCTCTACAACCCCATACAAATGTATCTATATTTTTGTAAAAGTTCTCTGAAAATTAATTACATTAAAAGAGCACTTAAAGAAGCATAAATTTAATCAGTTTACTATTATGAATAGAGATAATCTGGACATAAAAAACAAAAAAACAAAAACAAATGTTCTTCAAGGACAGAGCATGTGAGGACAGAAGGAAAAATCAGTCATCTGTAGCCAGAGAAACAGGTGTCAGCCCAAATCAATATTCCCAACAATTTTATGGTGGATTTCTAGGCTTCTGAACTGTAAGAAAATAGAGTTCTATTGTTTCAAACACCTGCTATATTGTATTTTGCTATTGCAGTCATTGAAAACTTATGCAAACATCCAGAAATAGAACAAAGCAGATTGGCGCAATGATGTGGTATTGTCTTTATCTGCTTCCACAGTCTGAACCTAAGCCGTAGTTATGATGGGAATCATTTGGCATCGATGCCTGAAATATTTAACTTTCTGGCTTGTTACAGGAAGTTCTTGGCAAATTCTGGTGCAGGATTTGGGAAATATGTATACTAGAGAGACGATTTTATAAGACTGTAATCTTTAAAAGGCACAAAAAATGTTAAATTCTAACTATAAAAATGACTTTACTTTTGCTCTTCCCATATTGTTGAAGATATGTGTGTAAATAAATTAGATTTTCTGTATAATAATTAAAAATTTGTAATACATTTATGTGATTACAATGACAATTACTGATAATAATGAGGGACAAAGTACAATTTTCTTGATCTATATACCATAGAATTTTAAAGATTTAGTTTCAAAAGACAGTTTTAATGCTGATGTATCTATAATCATTAACGCTTGTATCATACTGAGATTTTTTGTCAGAGAAAGACTGTGAAATCCAATAGGGTTATTGTTCTAGAAAGCTAAAAATATACATTATATAAACTAAGCTGTGTTAATTACTGTAGACTTAATAACAGAAACAGTCACAGTACCAAATGGCATTTATTATCATGGGTATAAGAAGTGTGAAGAATAAAGTAAGAAAATGCCAATCCAAATTTTATGTTGAAATTGTGAAAACAAAAATCTCACTTTGCCAGTGTAGGTGTAAGAAATTGAAAATGCTGGGTCTTTCAAGAGGAGAAGTGCCTTTATGTCCCCAGAGGAGGAGGCGCGTGATAAAAGGGAGCATTCTTGCCAAAATAAGATGTTGGGTTTGATTTCTGCAGCTTTATTCAAAACAAAAACAAATTGTAGGCAGTGACCTAGGTCTCCCAGCAACACACACATGAGGACACATGACAATATTGTATAAATCTACACAATTAAATGTTCTAAACACTGGTGTTTTTATTCAGTGTGAAAGCTACCAAGAAAAGCAACGATATGGTACAGTCACATTATATTCTTATATTCTATAAGTGGATGACCAACCCTAATATGTGCCAAATACTCTCACTGGATCTGAATTGTTCTAAAGAATGAAGAAGAATCTTTTTCTTATGGTTAATGGGCTAGTAGAAGCAATAGAGTTGTCTATAAACTACGAAATATGTTTCATTTAAATGACTCAAAAATTGAATTTGATTAATATTATATTTAATTGATAAATTCTTTAATACTTTTCTTGAGAAATTGTCAAAAGGGAAAGTATCATTTATAATTATTAAAAACAGAGCAATAATCAGGGTACAGTGATTGTTGAACAGATAATGAAAACTTGAAACCAGTGACTTTACCTGTGTCTTTCTCTCTGTATTCCTTAACTGTGCTCACTTTTCCAAAAGAAAAAAAAGTGACTTTTGGTCATATAAGGAGAAAGCTTCTATGTACATATAGTAATAATGCACACAATTTTGTTTACAATAGAAGTGCTCTCTCTATAGCCATCATGGTAAAACAAACGATAGATGGAAATACACCTCATGGAAGGTGCAGACTTGAATAGCTATGATCTTTTCTAAAACATGGTAAAGGTCATCAAAAATATCTCCATTTTCCATGTCATCTGGGACTATAACTCTTGTTACTATTGAATATAAAGATTAGGCGCCAAGACTATATTATTTCGACTCAGATTTGATTGTTTCTCAGGTAAAATAAAAATATAAATGTCAATATAGTAGAAGAGACAAAAAGAATACTTCTGCATTCTGAACTGGTAAAAATTTATCTCATGTTATTGCGTTAATAAGGATAAGAAGCTCAGTGGATTTTGTTCAATCATTCGTTCTACTTCAGTTTTATTTCTTTTAGGATAATATACAGTTTTATTTCTTTTAGGATAATATACTTATTTGTACTTTTAAGAGTAAGATTCATCACTAAGTTTAAAATAGAGAGGATTGGGGGCTGGGGATTTAGCTCAGTGGTAGAGCGCTTACCTAGGAAGCGCAAGGCCCTGGGTTTAGTCCCCAGCTCCGAAAAAAAGAACCAAAAAAAAAAAAAAAAAAAAATAGAGAGGATTGTTTTGATATGGTTGTCCTTTCATATGATGTTAAAATCCAGAAGACAAAAATTCTATCTCTTATTTGATGTAGTTAATTACTACAATGAAAAAGTTTAAAAATCATCATATTTTTAAAAGTAAACTCTTACAGAAAGTTGTGTGTATGAAGTGAGTTTTGTAGATTTAATATTTAGGATTCAGTCTTGATGAGCAATTGGAATGTTGAAAAGTCCAGTGAAAAGGAAAGAAATTATTTAATAATAGCAAATAAAAGAATGTTGATTATCAGTATAAAAATTTTAAATTCGAAAACTATAAAATATGAAAATATATTGTCAGAAAATAATGGTTACATTGATAATTCTAAACCTAGAAATGAATGTTTCTTTTCAGATTTATAAGTAATACATTATAGAAATTATAAAATACATATATTTGCTGCATATGGATGATAATTATATATAATTATTGTCAATGAAATATTTATTATAAAATCATTTTTTCTATTCTTATATTTTCTTCTCTATTTTTCTTCCTTTTTCTTTATTTTCCCACTTCTTAATTGTACATAGATTTTTCTCTCTTTTATCTCACTCCCCTTTTGCTTTCTCTTTGTAAGAGAACTGTGGATTATTGCTTATTCCTGTAGAATATTGTTTAATTTCATTAAAAATTATGAAAGAATACACTATTATTCTACTATGAAAGGGGTTTATAATTATAATTATAATTATGAATTCTTATGTAACTATCTACATAATCAATAGTGTATTACAGAGCAATCATAAAAACTGTATGGTATTGACAGAGAGAGATAACTGTAACAGAATTGAAGACCCAGAAATGAAGCCATACACCTATGGTCACTTGATCTTTGACAAAGGAGCTAAAACTGTTCATTGGAAAAAAGACAGAATTTGCAATAAATGGTACTGATTCAATTGAAGGACAGCATGTAGAAGAATGTAAATAAATGGATTCTTATCGTTCTGTACAAAGCTCAAGTCCAAGTGGATAAAGGATCACCAGATACTCTCAAACTAATAGAAGAAAAAGTGGGGAACAGCCTTGAACACACAAGCACAGGGGAAATTTTCCTGAACAGAACACCAATGACTTATGCTCTAAGATAAAGAATCGACAAATGGGACTTCATAAAATTGCAAAGCTTCTGTAAGGCAAAGGATACTGTCATGAGGACAAAATGGCAACCAACAGATTGAGAAAAGATCTTTACACTCATACATCTGATAGAGAGCTAATATCCAATATAAACAAAGAACTCAAGAAGATAGAGTTCAGAAAATCAAATAACCCTAAAAAAATGGAGTACAGAGCTAAACAAAGAATTCACAACTGAGGAATATCAAATGCCTCAGAAGCACCTAACAAAATGTTCACCATCCTTTGTCAAAGGAAATGCAAATCAAAACAACCCTGAGATTCTACTTCACACCAGTCAGAATTGCTCAGATAAAAAACTCATTTACAACAGATGCTGGAGGGGATGTTGAGAAAGAGGAACACACCACCATTGTTAGTGGGATTGCAAGCTCGTACAACACTCCAGAAATCAGTCTGGATGTTCCTTAGAAAATTGGACGTAGAACTACCAGAGGACACAGTCATACCACTCCTGGACATATACCCAAAAGATGCTCCAACATACAACAAAGATGCATGCTCCACTATATTCATAGCAGCCCTATTTATAATAGCTAGAAACTAGAAAGAACCCAGATGTCCTACACTAGAGGAATAGATACAGAAAATATGGTACATCTAACACAATGGAGTACTACTCAGCTAGTAAAAACTGTGACTTCAGGAAATTCATTGGAAAATGAATGGAAGTAGAAAATATCATCCTGAGTGAGGTAACCCAATCAAAAAAATCACACATGATATGAACTCAGTAATAAGTTTATATTAGGCCAAAAGGTCAGATACTCAAGACACAGTCCATAGACCATGTGAAGCTCAAGAAGAAGGCCAACCAAAATGCAAATGCTTCAGACCTTCTTAGAAGGTGGAACAGAAATACCCATAGGAGGAGATGCGGTGACAAAAGTTTGAAGGAGAGACTGAAGGAATGGTCATTTAGAGACTATCCCACCTGGGGATCCAGTATATATATAAAATCTCCACCAAACCCAGACAATATTGCTAATGCAAAGAAGTACATGCTGTCAGAAGCCTAATATTGCTGTCTTCTGGGAGGCTCTGCCAGAGCAGGACAAATACAGAGGCAAATTCTAGCAGCAAAACATTGAACTGATAATGCAGTCTCCAATGGAGTAGTTAGAGAAAGAATTGAAGGAGCTGAAGGGGTTTGCAAACCCATAAAATAATACTAAACAACCAGAGCTCCCAGAGACTAAACCATCATCCCAACAGTACACATAGACAGACCCCTGGCTCCAGTTGCATACGTAGCAGAGGATAGCCTTTTTGGGCACCAATGGGAGGAGAATCCCTTGGTCCTGCCAAGGCTTGATGCCCCAGTGTAGGGGAATGTCAGGGCAGGTAGGCGGGGAGGGATGGGTGGGTGAGTGATGGAACACCCTCATAGAAGCAGGGGGAGGGAAAATGGGATACTGGTTTATGGACAAACACTGGGAAAGGGGATAACATTTTAAATGTAAATTTAAAAAATCCAATAAAAAATAACAAAACAAAATAGATTAACAGAATAAAAAAAAAAAAAATGAAGTAAGAAGGGAAGCAAGAAAGATAATACAGCACAGCAAAATCCAACATGTCAAGGAAGGATAAAGCATCCCAAATGGAAGGAAAAGAACCCAAGAGCAGGTATAAGAATCAGAGACCAATTCATTATCACACTCAGCAGTGCCATATAAATAGTAAGCTGAAAGCTATTATATATATTTATATATATTAATATATTTATATTATATATATATATTTATATATATATATATATTTGCTATGCTTGGTACTTCCATCTCTATAAGTAAAAGTCAAAGAGGATAGTC
Source organism: Rattus rattus (assembly GCF_011064425.1). NCBI lineage: Eukaryota > Metazoa > Chordata > Mammalia > Rodentia > Muridae > Rattus > Rattus rattus. The sequence goes on from NC_046157.1 coordinate 73,837,029, forward strand.
AACAAGGGACAAGGGAACAGGCTTTCATATCGTATTATTTTGTAGTGTATGTCTGTACACTTCCTGCCCACCTGGTGTCTAGAAGAGGGTGATGGATTATCTCGAACCAGAGCTGCCAGCATGGTGGGAATGAGGCCTGGGCCGGGTTCACTGGAGCAACAGCCATCAGTACTTTAACCACCGAGCAATCCCCTCAGCTCCCTCGCAGTGTGTGTTTTTAATGATATACTGAATTCAGTTATTTAAAACCTAGAGAGAAAAAGTCTCGGTATTTCAGATATTTTGAATAAAGGCAGTGAAATGAATATAATGCTGCAGTTTTCAAACATATAAAAAGATAGGAAAATTGAGAGGCCAAAGTTTTCGTGATTATATATTAGTTTGCAAAAAGATTATAATTAGGAGTTTGAGATATACAATTGTGATACATAGATCAACAGAAGAATGTATACAAATACACCCACACACTCATAACTGCTGTATATTTGGAAATAAGAGCAAATAGACACAACTAGCATGAAAAATATTAAAAATGTTTGGAGCATTAACTCTATTATCCTTAACACTTCTGTAACATTTCTGAATGAGACTCAGAGACCACATATTACTATATTCATACTAATTACAATCATAAAACACATATCTGCATCTAAGAGAGAGATATTTCTATTGACCTAAGATTATTAGCTTAGAATCAAAATCAGACCTGTCAATTTTAAAGAAGTTTAAAAAACTATTTAAAATGTAAACAATAAGACCACATATCTCAAAAGGAACATGGAAATACAAAAAAAAATCACATTTCTCAAAACTTCCATATGTAGTGACAAATATTTATAAATTGTTGTTGAGGATTTTTCTGGTTTGTAAAGGAATTGTAGATTTTCTTCCAATAAATGTGATTTCACCAGCCCAAAATAATTTATCTAGGTTTCCAGTACCCAGCATGGTCTTCCTCTTCTTGATCTTAAGTTGATCTTAAGTACAATTAGAGAGTTGTTAACTAGCAAGGTACATATGTCACTACTGCAACAATGGGCTATTTTTTTCATCCTGGTCATTGATTTGGGTCATGAACCTCATAGCAGGGTAGGACTGTTGATTTATACATTGCCTCCCTCTTTACAAGCTTTCCTGACCTACTTGTACCTTGAAAACTAGTCCTCAGAGAAGAATTCAAGTCAGTTTCACCTCAGGGGCCTTTAGATGCTGTTTCTGAAGTACATGCCATAGGGACTTATTTTCTACTTTTGTGTGGGGTAAAGGAAGGCAAGAAAGATAGCTTCTATATTTTGGGAGTATATTAAATATTCCTGATCAAGAACTCAAATTAATGCTGCTCATGCTTGGTACTGGAATTTGTTAGGTTTTGTTTCCTTCTTCAAGAGAACAGAACACCATCGTCAAGATGAGAAAAGTACATTAAAATTGTATACTTAATTAAGAGCATGTAGAATTTTTTTAAAAAGATGTGATAATATGATTTTTTTAATTTTCCAGACATCCATATTTTTATTTTAAACATCTTCCCCATCTTCTCTTTCTTTCTTGCATAATAACTACCCCAATTTTCCCATTTCTCCTACTGGTTCACTTGTATACATACATGCATTCCTGTATGTATGTATGTATGTATGTATTATGTATTTTTATTATTTTTATTTTGGCTCGTTATGATGATTTTTATTCATTTTGCATCCTACTCATTGCCCTCATCCAGGTTTTTTCTATGGAGTTACAATCCGCATTAGTTTCTTCAGTCTTTCCATTGACTCATCCATTGGGTTCCCTGAGATCCATCCAATGGTTGACTATATCTTCATCTGTCTTATTCAACTGCTGGTGAAACATCTCAGAGGACAGCCATACTAGACTCCTGTCTGTGACCACATCATGGCATCAGCAATAGTTTTGGAGTTTGGTGTCTGAGAATTGGATGGATCGTAAGGTGGGGCCTTCTCTGGATGGCCTTTCCTTCAGCCTTTGTTCCACTTTTTGTCCCTGTGTTTGTCCTACCCATAGATAAAAGAAACACTAACAATGAACGGCTAATGCGAGAAGAGTGTGCCTCTGTCAGAGATGAGCCACTTTACTGGCGATCCGTGGCAGAATGGTCAGCCTTTAACCCATGTTCCTACCAACAACAAATATAGACTTAGCAGGTTCTACTTACAGATATTTGTAATACATGCGGTCTTAATTAGGGTTTCTACTGCTGTGACAAAACTCCACGAACAAAAAGCAAGTTAGAGTTGAAAGTATTTATTTGGTTCATATTTCCACATTGCCCTTCATCACTAAAAGAAATCAAGACAGGAACTCAAACAGGGCAGGATACTGGAGAAAAGAGCTGATGCAGAGGCCATGGATTAATTGCTGCCTAATTACTTGCTCTCCCTGGGTTGCTCAGCCTGCCTTCCTATAGCACTCAGGACCATCAGTCCAGGAATGGTACCACCAATAATGGAAAGGGCCTTCCTCCTTAATTGCAAAAAATCCTTACAGTGAATCCGATGGAAATGTTTCCTCAGTGGAGGCTTCCTTCTGTGTGTTGACACTAACCGTGTCAAACTGACCCACAAAACAAGTCAGTACACACATATATGGATATATAAATGGATATATAAAATAATTGAAAAGACATAGTAACCTATGGAGAGGATATGGAGAGAGTTTAATGGGGTGTAGCTGGGGGCTGGAGAAAGTAAGGTGGAAGCAGCAATCTAACTCTAAAAATATGTTGAAATGTCTAAGAATAACAAATGAAATAAAACATTTAATTTTTTTCTTTTTCTGTAATCAATCAAAGGTTAAGTAAGCTAGGGAAAACAGCAAATTCAATGAATAATACCTTCTCTAAATCACTTCTTAGAGAGAAAAGAGAAGCATCTTTAAAGTTTTAAAGGTTTAAATCTCAAATTATGCTTTTTTTATTATTTTGAAATCTATTGTGTTTCTACTACTGCATTATTATATTTACTGTGTAACTTGTTTTTAAAAGATATATATATATATATTCATAGAAGTAAAAAATGGATTGTGGCCATTATTACTCGTAGTTAAAATAATTTTAAGAATATATATTTCAAGTAACATTGATATAAATTTGCTACCTCAAAATTAAGTAACATCCAGGAAACTTTTTTATAGTAATGTGATAAGCAAGTGTTAAAAATAAAAATATGTGCTCCCATTTAAACATTAATAAATGTCCAAATCTATCTAGGTCAAATGGTGCAGATATACAACTTTTATTTGACCTAAGTTTACACTCAAATAAACTCATATTATCTGTTACAAAATTCATTGGCAGTAGAAATAACTTGAATGACAGCCAGGCTGGCTTAACGTTTTTTAAAAATGCTAAAAAAAAAATCTTGTTGATAACTTTAAACCTGAAGGGTACAGCAAGTTTAAATTAAATAATAAATATTCATTAAAACAAATCATCTCCAAATAAGATAAACTACTGAAGCATTAATTGATGAATATAAGTTTAAATTTATCTATTCTGGGCTTCTCATTTGAGAGGAACTAAATATTTGAGTTTCCTAGTAAACATGTCCTATTTTAACATCTTAAAATATACCACAAGGAAATGCCTCTTAAAGGTAATGGAGTGATGCGTTTCCTACATTTACTGAAGTTTAACAACACCAAGTTTAAAGAATTGTAATGAATACATACTACTGAAGTTTTCAGAAACAATAATGCTGAGAAGCTACAGTTGTAAAAATGTTGGATAAAAATGTTGGATATTCTTAAAATATTTATATATATATATATATATATTATTTATTTATATATATTAGGAGAAAATGTATATAATATATGGTGTATATTATTAAACTTTATATTGGATCTCTGGATGGTACTGACAAAATACATTAGAAGTTTACAAGAGATTCTAATGACTTCTCAGTAAAAAAAATTAATAGTAATAATAAATTTCCCTTCCAAAGTTTTAAAGATTACACTTTACAAAATATTTGCTAAAGAAACAATATTAGAGGATCCAAGGAAACGTGAGAGAGAGGGGAGATAGTGGTATGGATACACTTCTTATGAAAGAAGTCTGGACAGGCTAGGCAAGGAGGGTAGCACACGGAACTGAAGGAAAATAGATCTGTAGCTTACATCCCAATAGTTACAATGCTCCACAGGACTCAGCATCCTTGAAGCTGCAGTTAGATTTTCCCTGTCATAGCAGAAATTAATGCACCAGTATAGAGATTTCCCTAATAACCATACATGTCCACCCACGAGTATCTTTTCAGCTGGATAGGAACTGACAGATACAGTGTGACCACACATCATAAACAGTAAAGCTTGAAACAAAAAGCACTTCAGGGGAGAAACTCATTCTAACCCTACAAGATAAAAAGTGGGCAAAAACAACAAAAGAATCCTCTTAAAAACACAGGAGGAATAACCCAGAGGCTTTTTCTATGTTCCCTGTAGTAGTTAACTTGCTCTGCTTCTTTTTGAATTTTTATTCATTCATTCATTCTTTCTTTCTTTCTTTCATTTATTTATTTTTACACTCCAGATTTCTATTCCCCTCCTGGTCCACCTCCCCCTGGAAGTTCCACATTCCATACCTTTTCTTGAGGGTTAGGTGCATCTTCTCTGACTGAACCCAGACCCAGGAGTCCTCTGTTGAGGACCTCATCCCAGCTGGTGTATGCTGCCTGATTGATGGTCCAGTGTCTGAGAGATCTCGGGGGTCCAGGTTAATTGAAACTGCTGGTCCTCCTACAGGGTCGCCCACCTCCTTAGCTTCCTACAGCATTTTCCTAATTCAACCAGAGGGGTCAGCAGCTTCTGTTCATTGGTTGGGTGTACATATCTGCATCTGACTCTTTCAGCTGCTTGTCAGTTCTTTCCGAGGTAGTCATGATAGGTCCCTTTTAATGAGTGCCCTATAGCCTCAGTAATGGTGTCATATTTTAGTGTCTCCCTTGAGAGCTTCCTTCACTTTTTAAAAAGCAACTTGGTTTAATTTGTTTCTTTTCCCCCCTTTTTTTCTAATAAATTATTTATTCACTTTTCATCCAGATCAAAGCCCCCCTACTCCTTCTCATCCCAGTCCTAGCCTTATAAATCTCAGCCCCATTACTTACTTCTTTGTCTCAGAGAAGGGGATGTCCATCCGTGGGTATCACTCATCTCTGAGACACCTAGTCCCAACATGTCCTTTCCCACTGAGGCACAACCAGGTTAGTAATCCAGGTAGGAGAATGGGATTCAAGGCGGGCAACAGAGTCAGAGACAGCTTCGGCTCCAATTGTTAGGGACCTCACGTGAGCACCAAGCTACACATCTGCTACAATTGTGTAGGGTCCAGGTCCAACCCCTGCATGCCCTTTGCTTGGTGGTCCAGTCTCTGGGGCCCTCATATCCCCAGATGAGTTAACGCTGTAGGTCTTCCTGTGGTATTCTTCCAGTTTGCTCACTACTATGCACCATCACTCCTCTTTCCGCAAGACTACCTGAACACTGCCTGATGTTGGCTGTGAATCTCTGCTTATGTTTCCAGGATACCTGCTAAGTTCCTGCCTGCAGAGTATCATTAATCGTTTCAGGGGTTGGTTCTCTCACATGGGATGGGTCTCAAGTTGAGGTAGTCTTTGGTTTGTTGTTCCCTTCATTTCTTCATCTTCATCCCTGCCCAACTTGTAGGCAAGACAATTTTTGGTTTGAACATTTTGTGTGGAAGTTGATGTCCCCCCTCCTGCCACTGGAAGTCCTACCTGGCTCTGGGTGACAACTTCTGTCTCCAAATGCCCTACTAGGATATTAGCTAGGCTCGCCCATGTAGACTCTCCAGAGCGTCCTCCCATCCCAGGTTCACGCTACAACCCACAATCCCAAAGAAACAGGGAATAAGGCCTAAGGGAGAATCCGCGATTTTTTTTTTAAATAACTTTGTTTAAGTCAGGTGTATCCCACACATGTGTTGAGCTGATAAAAAAAAAAAAAAAAAAAAAAGAAAAAAAAATAAATTTAGCAAAACTAGAAAAGAAGATGAATTCAACTTTATGCTGCTCACATACAATGGTGTGCAATGATTAAATGGCATCACTTTATTTTATATTTCATATTCTAACTTGCTACAAAATTTGTCAGCATATGACGTATGGAAAGAATAAACAATACGTTAGTTGTGCTTATATTATGTAAAGTTCATAACAATTATTGATCTGATGTATAATGTTTGTTCAGTCAAAAGAATGAAAACCCATAGGTAAGCCATCTCCATGAATATAAAAACATATTTGTAGAAAAATTATGAAAAATGTTTGGAAAATGTATTTTAGGCAGAAAAAGGTGCTCAGACCATTTATAACGTCTAACCTCTGTAATGAACTGAACTAGGAGTAGAATTTAGTGTTCTCTAAGTTTAAAGAATTTAAGATTCTGTTGGCTATTGAACTGTTATATGAAGTATCTAGGCCCATTATGTGCTCTGAATATTTATTAAATTAACAATAACATCACTGTGTGCTTAGTTTTTTTAAAAGAATTTAAAATATCTGTATTTTAAAATATTTTTATTTACATTTATAAAAAGTCACTGATTAAAACAACTGCTATTTGAATTAAACAATAAAAACTTCAATAAATATTTTAGAAATATATTAACATCATATAATCATCATATTATATAAATTTTCAATAAAACATAGCTTTCATTTGCTCAGTTTGGCTTGATTGATTTAAAAATTTTTAGTAATGATTCTATGTTCAAAGGGAAGAGGTAAAAAAAAAGAAATTATGGGATGGGATGGGAACGGTATGTGACAGGAAGGAGGATAGAGTTACCATGTGACTGAGAGTTAGGGTGAGAGAGAGAGAGAGATGAGAGAGAGAGAGAGAGAGAGAGAGAGAGAGAGAGAGACAGAGACAGAGAGACAGAGACAGAGACAGAGACAGAGAGACAGAGAGACAGAGACAGAGACAGAGAGACAGAGACAGAGACAGAGACAGACAGAGAGACAGAGAAACAGAGGATCAGCAGCAAATGCATGTATTTTTGTAATAAATATTCAGGTGCTTGAACAAAACTTGGAGAAAATAACACCCTTCATTTTTTTTAAACTGAAAGTTTTTTGCTCATTTTCCATTTTGTTGTCTTTAGACAACATTGCCTTTACTGGTTTATCTATTCTTCCTTGGCCCTTTTCTGTATCCTCCTGTTGTTGTAAAACTATAAAATACCAAAACAATATAGTTGTCTTTTCAACCTCCATTGGTACTGCCATGGCTTTTGGCCTCCTCCTCAGTCTCTTCCCCAGTCTCCTCCCCTTCCTTCAAATCCTCCCTGGATATCTTCCTTCCCTCCAATGGCCTCCTCTTTTTTTTTTTTTTTTTTTTTTTTTTTTTTATTATTAACTTGAATTTCTTATATACATTTGAATGTTATTCCCTTTCATCCAAACACTTATGGGTGTTCCCCTCCCAACCCTCTCCCCAGCCCTCTCCCCAACAGTCTAGTTCACTAGGGGTTCAGTCGACCCAGGGCTTCCCTTCCACTGGTGCTCTTACTAGGATATTTCCAGAGTCCACAGTCCAAACTATCCCACATAAAAGAATATGGGGGCAACTTCAAGCTCTTCCAATCTTAGATCCAATTGCATAAGCTGTATTTTGTCCACTTCATGGGCGAAACATTTTTTGATCATCCGTCTTGAGTTTCATTTGTTCTAGGCATCTAGGGGTAACCATCCATCCCTTAACAATATCAGGATGAACAACCATTTGTAAATAAACACTGAGTAATATTCCATTGTGTAGATCTACATTTTCAATTCCTCCATTGTACTTTTGCCATGGCTATTTTTGGCACGTGTTTTTTTATATGTTGGGGCCTCCTCAGATCTCTTCCTCAACAATAAAAACCATTCCAGTCTCCTGAACTCCCTTCCTTGATAAAACATGGTATTTACAGAGACACAGATAGACCCTCCAGAAATGAATCCCATCCTATGGTCCTTGATTTTTTGACAAAGGAGCCCCATCCAATGGAAAGGCCTCCTTCTGGATCCTGAACCTGTCCCATGCTTATCACCCTGTACAATTTTGGACAAACCTTCAATAGAAGAAAACTAGGAAGAAGAACAAAACACCAAGGTTCTAAGATCAAGAATGCATAAAGATCTCATTACCTGTGATTCATGGGAGTCCTGACAGATAGGCAGCTTATATCCAAAATATACAAAGAACTGAAGGGCAGTGGAATTACCCTATAAAAAAAATAAACAGATAACTGAGGAATCGAAGGGAAACACCAAACCACATCCTCCCCATCGTATTTTAATTCATTTTTACAATTATCTTACTGTTTAGAGTGTATCATAACATAATGCAATCAACATGTAATTTCAATAATATTGTTTTATTCATTTTAATCTATGTTGTATATACAGTTGTTGCCTTTTAAGTAATAGTATCCTTTCTGGATTATTCTGGCTACACTTTAATCAAATTTATGATATTTTAGAATCCTAAAAGCAATTAATTTATTTTCTTGATTCTGGATGAGATTTCACTTCTCTTCTAATGTTTCTTAGTTTGGTTTCTTAGTCTATAGGAAAGAGAGGGCCTTGTTTTTGAGAGCTTATTAACATCATAAAAGTCTTTGTGATTCCAAATCCTAACAGTTACAGCTCTTGAATTTAATATTACTTGTAAAGCACTCATTTAAAATATTTTAAACTTGCATTTAAACTCCTTATATAATGAGGGATTAACTTGAAATTAATGATTAATTTCAATGTGTTTGAATTTTCATTTGCTTTCTGTGACAGATTCATGTTCAATTCTGTTTTAATCATGTGTGTACTGTAGGATATTTTACAATCTTTTCTATTTATTTTGTTGAGATTGTTTTCTCTAGTACAGAATGAAATTTACCCTAAATTGTTGTATGTACTGTACTGTATTTATGTGCATTTGGAAAAATAAAAACTGTATTATGATTTTACTGACTACAAGAAAAATGCAATGTTCTTTTGTTTGTTTGTTTACTGGTTGTGTTTATTCTATTGATGGGAGTTCTGCTTGATGTTTCTACATCTTAAGTGTTGCACTATAATTTATTTTAGAAGGTAAGTATATCACAAGTCATGTTTCCTTACAAACTTGTGGCATAGATTGTTAGCTTATATCATGAACAAATTTTCATATGTAAATATTATTTCTACTTTGTGCAAGTCATTATGGTATATCTGGCACCAGAGACCTCCATCTTTGTCAGAACTAATTTTTTTCTGTTATAGTTCATGAACTGCATGGTTAGGAGAAAGAGATAAACAATACTAACTTTTCTTCGTTGATCAATGACATGATATTTTGATACATCCAATCCATTTTGCTTATGATAATATTTTAACTTCCCTTTAAGAACAAAAAATAAAAAAAACCAAAACAACAACAATAACAACAACAACAACAAAAACGGGGGAAAGAAGGTGCAGAGAAGAGATGATGAGATTGTGCATGAAGAGGTCAAGGAGAGCAGCTGAGTCCTATCAATGTGGCGGTGCTGGAATCACTGGAGGGAGCCCAAGAGAAGCTATTGGTGTAAGTGCAGCTCAACTTAAGAAAGTGACAACTGCCTTTCGGAGATGCCAGTACCATGGGATGACCACCGAGAACAGTAGAAGCAGTGGAGTAGAGACAGCTGGAGCCTAGAAGAGAAGCTAAGCTGTGTGTGTTGCAGAGGATAGAGCTGGAGAAGAGGCCTATACCCTTTGAGGAACCCACAAGATGGCTGCCGACTCCAAGCAGGAGCAGTTCAGGAGGTATTTGGAGAAGTCTGGGGTGCTGGACACACTGAAGAAAGTGTAGGTAGCCTTATATGAAGAACCAGAGAAGCCCACCAGTGCTCGGGATTTTTTAAAAGCATCTCTTAGGAGCTGCTACTCCGGAAAACCCAGAAATAGAGCTGCTTTGCCTAGAAGTGGCAGAAATGAAAGAGAAATATGAAGCTACTGTAGAAGAACATAAAAAAGTAAAAGCAAAGCTTGTTCAGCATAAACCACCCCAGGAAGAGAAGTGTGCTGAACTGGATTCCTTTCAGTTGAAAAGACACTGAGGACTGGGTTTGTATCACTTGAATAGCTTGTATAGTATATGATCTTTCCAGAAAAATGCCATAAACTTTAACGTTATAAACACATACACATAGAATCGCCAGGAGAAACTCAGTATAACTTAAAAAGAAAGAAAGAACAACAACAACAACAACAACAACAACAACAACAACAACAAAGCCCCCAAACATACAGAAATTGCAGTTAAGGAGAAAATCCCTAACCTTTAAATTTAGTGAATTCATTTAGATAATGTTTTTATTGACAAAGAATTCAGTTCCAATTCTAGAATATCATTATGGGGAATAGTTAAAAAAAAATCCGCAGATGTGTATAGTTGCATGTTTTAAATGATTTAAACTTTGCCATATATTTAAGTAACTGTAACTTTTCCTGAATTAGGAAGTTAAATAGCTTTCAATGAAAGGATAATTACATCAAATAGAAGTTGAAAACCAATAAGGACTACTTTACTGAATGCCTGTGTCCATATCTTGCAATAACATAGGATATACGGTTTATCTGGAAGAGTATTCTAATGACCACTGTTCATTCTCATTCATGTTTCACAACACCTTTTCCAAAAATGCATGGTTATTCCTTGAAAATAAGTATTTTAGTCACAATGTCACTTACATTTAAATAGAAAATTTATTTCAGTTAATAGTGATAATAAAAACCAGGCTTCAAAGTGCACCCCCACTCTTCTGCTATCACGTAATGTAATGCCCATTGAAAACACTTTGATTTACCTAGAATACCTCACAGGCAAATCAATGGGTTAATTTAACATTGTGTAATAATCAATAACCATGGCAGTGATTCTTTCTTATAGAAACATAATTGAACTGGGGTCTAAGAAGCAGAAATATTTGAAATTGATTATAATTTAAATTAGAAATATTGTGATTTGATTCAATGTTTTTATAAATTTTAAACTGATATTTTCACTAAAACTCAGGATAAATCTCAATCCTTCTATCTGAACTCAAAATACGTATTTTGAACCATTTCTGTGTACAGTTTTACTAACCAGAAACTAGATTTTTGGGGTTTCCATCCATTAACAATGATCGTACAATGCACAGGTTGATACAAATGAATTGATTTAGCAAGACTGTTGTCCTTAACAGTTTCAGGTTGAAATTAACCAATATTTTTTGTGGCCGGGTATCATGTAGAACTAAATTATAAGCTTAATCTTCTATAATGTTATAGCACTAATCTTTATTTTATTATTATATTTTCTAATTAGCCAAAATAAGCTCTGCTTATTTTATAATTCAGTTATGTACATACTACCTACAAGAAATTAATTGTAATTTTTCATATTATCAACTTCCCTGTATCTGTGTGTTTTACAGCATCCCCAATAATACATTTTCTACTTGGAATAGTAACAAATGGCCGTCTTCCAACACTTCCTGCCAATGCAAATTAATATGTAGAATAAGCGGTAACCCCAGTGGTCTGAGGATATGGTCTCCTGGTAGATATTTTCAGAAAAATCTGAAGCAAAAATGAATTGTTTTAGCTCCCACACAGCAGACAGGAAAACAACGTGACTTTAATGGTTTCTCGGGTGTTATATTATGATTCACTCTAATTTTCCTAGATTCTACTTCATAAAAAAGAATCTGAAAATGTCTTTCTATATACGCACGTATGTACACACACACACACGCACACACACACACACACACACACACACACACGCACACAATCTAGAATGATTCTCTCTTTTCTCTTTACCTGCCTCCACATAAAGGATCATAACAACACATTTGTTTTTATTTATTTTTTTTTTGAAAATCAGATACATGACAATGTCATGTAATTCACTATTAAAAAAACTACATAAAATTCTGACAACATACATGGATATATTATTTTAAAGTTATAAATTTTCCGCACATAGAGAATTTTTTACTGGAACTGTTAAATCTAAAAAAATACAGGGTCAAAATATCCAGTATATTTGAAATGCTGTGAAAGACCAAATATGTGGATAATAGGAATAGAAAAAGGGAAAAAAAAAAAAAACAAGTTCAAAGTCAGAAAATATTTTCAATAAAAGACCTAAAAGAAAATTTCCCTCAATTTCAGTAACAAAGAGTAGAGAAAATACCAGATAGACTGGACGAAAAGAGAATTTCCTCAATGCACATAATACTCAAAGCTAAATGTACAGAACAAAGAGTATTAAAACTGCAGGACTCAAAACAAAAATAGTACAAGCAAACAGAACCAACAAATAAGCCAACGTTATCATTTTAATATCAGACAAAGTAGGCTTCAAACAATACTCAGAAGAGACGGGAAAGGACACTGTACGATCATTAAAAAATAAATCTTATAACAAAAAACATTACAATTCTTAACATCTATGCACCAAAACCAAGGGCACCAACTACCATAAGAGGACATTAATATAGCTTGAATAGTATCTTGAGCCTCCAACACTGATGGTGACATTAAAACCTCACTCTTGCCAAAAATCAGGTCATCCAGGAAAAAATTAATAAAGAAATCTTGGAGCTAACTGTTAAAAGAAGCCAAATGGACCTAATAGATATTTATAGAACATTTCACTGAAACACAAAAATGTATGCCTATTTCTAAGCATCCCATCAAACTTTGTACAAAGTTAAGCAAATTTTTATACACAAATCAATCTTAACATGTACAAAACAAATATTGAAATAACATACAAAACAAAAATTGAAATAATACCTTGAATACCCTGATTATTACTTAGAGTTTACGGATTTTATTTTATCACATTATATTATATTTTGTAATTGTTTGAATGAATAAATGAATGAATGAATGAACAAAAACATATTCATTATGGTGAAAGTTAACAGTTGAACTATGACTTATTCCTAACAGGAAAAGGAAAATCAATTTTCTTCAGTGTAGTGACACTGAGTATATAAAAACTACACTAGGATAGGCCTCATGATCAGGAGAATTTGACCAGCATATAATTAACTCAAGATTCTCTCTCTCTCTCTCTCTCTCTCTCTCTCTCTCTGTGTGTGTGTGTGTGTGTGTGTTTATTTGGTTACAGTTTAGTTGTGTTTTGTTTGTTTTGAGATGAATAATATTTGTGTTTTCTTAGGTTTGGGGGCTGTGGTTTTATTGTTTTGGTTTTGGTTGTTTTAGTTTTGATAAAGAACTTAAAGTCTTGTAGATTGAGATAGGGAGAGGATCTGGAAGGACTAGGTAGAGGGGAAGGATTATACATTTAAATTAAAATATTTTACAGTAAAAATAAATTATAAATAAGAGAAAAGGGGAATGGCTCAATACAGCAATTAGAAATGAAATTTGAATTAAAATGAAATCACAAGTTAGAACATAGTGAAAGAGGATCTAACGTCAAATTCATAGCTCAAGTTTATACAAAAAACATTGGTAAGATGTCATACTACCAACTTAACAACACACTTTAATGCTCTAGAACACTATTGTTGAACAATTTCCTAATTGTGTTACATACATTTTTTCCTACAGGAAAATCCTTACATAGGAAGATAAACAGCTCAAAAATATCTCCAGGAAATCCTAAAACTGATCATGAAAACTGTGCTCTTCCAGAGTTAATAAGAGCTTCAAAAATTACTCAGAAAAGCCAAGCTTCAAAGAATACGAGCTCAGCTGCCAGACAGAGAGAAGCAGAAATTATCATAGCTACCTCAGAGAGGTATACAGAAGAATCACGGGGCAAGGACAATCGGCAGCCTCTTAAGCTACTTGCAGACTGTACTGTTCTTCAGGTTCCCCAACTTCTGTGAATTGTCCCATCCATATTGAGATAAGCTGTGGAAATCTTTTTTTTTTTTACTGGGGGGGTGGAGTCAATTCTTGTTCTTCCTATAACCCCTTACCCACACTCCCCAGAAAATATCACTGTTTTGACAAATTGTACTTTGGTGGTATCTGCAATTGGTTTGTCACGATTTCTATATCTGGGATGAGTAAGATTGCCTGGTTTTTGTTTTTTTCTCTCCAAGAAAAGAGTCACACAGAAAACAAAATGGAGTAGCACCCTATATGAATGGATGTCAACAAATAACTTGAAACTAAAAATTGTAAAATAGAAACAAACAGGTAAAACAAACAAATGAATTCATGAGACAAAGCATTAGTTCCTTGAGAAACTCAGTTCTTTTTTTTTTTCTTTCCATCTTTATTAACTTGAGTATTTCTTATTTACATTTCAATTGTTATTCCCCTTCCCTGTTTCTGGGCCAACATCCCCCTCCCCCTCCCCCCTCCCCCTCCTCCCCCCCATTACTTCCCTCCCAACAATCATGTTCACTGGGGTTTCAGTCTTGGCAGGACCAAGGGCTTCCCCTTCCACTGGTGCTCTTACTAGGCTATTCATTGCTACCTATGAGGTTGGAGCCCAGGGTCAGTCCATGTATAGTCTTTGGGTAGTGACTTAGTCCCTGGAAGCTCTGGTTGGTTGGCATTGTTGTTCATATGGGGTCTCAAGCCCCTTCAAGCTCTTTCAGTCCTTTCTAAGATTCCTTCAACAAGGATCCCGTTCTCAGCTCAGTGGTTTAATGATGGCATTCGCCTCTGTACTTGCTGTATTCTGGCTGTGTCTCTCAGGAGAGATCTACATCAGGTTCCTGTCAGCCTGCACTTCTTCGCTTCATCATCTTATCTAGTTTGGTGGCTGTATATGTATGGGCCACATGTGGGGCAGGCTCTGAATGGGTGATCCTTCAGCCTCTGTTCTAAAATTTGCCTCCCTATTCCCTCCCAAGGGTATTCTTGGAGAAACTCAGTTCTTAATGCATCAAACACCTAAACATAAAAACAGATACTTTGAATCTTACAGAACACAAAAGGGGTGAACTCATTGACACCGGATCAGACTTTTTGAGAACACCACAAATAGCACAGGCACTAAGAACAACAATTAATAAATGAGACCTCATGAAACTGAAAGCTTCTGTATGACAATGGACACCACTGCTTCGGCAATGCAGCAGGATACAAAATGGGAAGAGGGCTACTCTCCTTAGTATATAATGTATGTGCACTCACATGAAAAGCAAAAACCAGAACCAAATAACCACCACCATCACCACCACCACCACCAGCACCACCACCACCACCACCACCACCGCCACAACAACAACAACAACAAAGCCCTAAAGAACAAAGAATTAAATAACCCAATTTAAAAAATACTTGGAACAGATCCAAATAAACAATTCTCAAAGCAGAAAACTCAAATGATTGAGAAGCATCTCAAGAAAAGGTTCAACATCCTTTTGATTAAATTTATTTATTTACATCAAATACTACCTCTCCTCCCTGTCCCTCCCTCAGAGAGAACAACTCCACATTCACCCTCCCCTGGGTATCCCTGTACATCCTGTTCCATCACATCTCTGCCAGAGCAGGAAAATCCTCTCTCCCTGAGGCCAAACAATAAAGTCCTCTTGGGCTACAGCTTTATAGCAAGCCTCTGTCCCACGATGCAGGGGAGGAGGAGAGCTGACAGGAAGACTGAGCTGCATATCTGCTACATACGTGGCAGGAGGACCCTTGCTCCAGCTCATGTGTGTTTTTGATTGGTGGTTCTGTCTCTGTGAGCTCTAAGAGCTTCAGGATAGTTGACTGTTGAAATTCCTGTGGTGTTCCAATCCCTGCCAGGGCCTTCAATCCTTCCCCTAAGTTTTTCATTAAAGTTCCTGAATTTGTTCAATATTTGTCTGGGTATTTGTTTCAGTCAGCTGCTGGGTAGAGACTTTCAGAGGACGGTTATGGTAGGCTCTTGTCTGCAAGTATAAGAGAGCATCATTAATAATATGGATTGCTGTTTACCTGTGGGATGAGTTTTAGGTTGATCTAGTCATTGGTTGGCAATTCCTCCAGTCTTTGTTCAACATTCTTAGTCATCAGGGAAATGCAAATCAAAACTATTTTGAGAATTCATGTTACTCATATAAGAATGGCCAAAACCAATAAAAAAAAAGTTACACTTCCTGCTGATGAATAGTATACTGAGTAAGAGGAACCCTCCACCACATGCCTCATCTGACTGAAGATACCCATTCTTAACTATGTTCATTGCTGTTCTATTTATACTAGACCAATAATTGGAAAAAACCTATATGTCCATCAATGAAAAATAAGTGGTTCATTTACACAATGGAATATTATTTAGCTGTTAAAAACTAAAGATTTGAAATTTTCAGGTGATTGGATGGAACTAAAAAGCATCATTTCAAGTAAGTTAACACATACCTAAAAGGCCAAATATTGTATGAAATTACTTACATAGGGATTTTAGATGTTAAATCATGGATAAGTAATCTACAATATGCATATCCACAAAGACTCAATATAGGGAAAAGGACTAGGTGCAAAACATGGATGTCTTAGGGAGTGGAAAAATAGTAGGTAGCTAAGGATAGAAAAAAGTGGGTCAAAGGATGAAAGGATTAGGGAGGGGCAGAGAAGAGGTAGGCAAGGAAGGACCTAAAAGGATGGACATTATAGGGTTATATGCAAACCTGATATGGTATGTTGCATAGATAAATTATAAATTATGTATGTGTGTGTGTTTATGTATGTACATATGTATGTATAAGTAGTGGCTCTCACCAACACAGAACTCACAAAACCTCAGAGAACACACTGAATATGGAGAAGTAGAGAGTTCACATTTACAGATAAGTGTTTATAGTACTGGGAGGAAATATTCTGGTACTTGGAGGTACTCTTAAAACTACTGAAATGAAAGGAAGCAGCATTTCAGCTACAAACCATGTAATCTATAATGGTGACATGCCTGCAATACAGAATGGTGTAGCAGTGGCACAGAGTTTGTGGTAGCAACCTACCAATATCAGATTTGACTTAAGACCTGTTCTGTATGTTGTATCTCAAACCCGCAACTGCTCAGATAGTCAAGTAACTGAGACTAGATAAAGGATCTAGGGGAAACCAAAGTGTGTTCTACTAGAAGACAAAAGCAATGCATTTCTTACAAATGGCATTTCACTACACTTATAGATTACCACCTGGCTTAGCCATCATCAGAAAGTCTTTGTCTTGAAGGAGATAGTGAAAAATACAGAGAACCATAGACAGATACTGTGGCAATATGTACAGGGCCTGTAGAGGAATACAATAGAAGGAGTCCTAAAGTGGAAAGAAGTCAGAACAGGCCTCTAACCCTTGCCCAGGAGCTACCATCAATTGAATATGAAAAAAAAAAAAAAAAAAAAAACAAATGCAGTTTTCTCCAAGGAACACCCATTGAGGAAGAAAACTACATTTTATTTTAGGGTGCATGTCTAGCAATAAATATCCAACACAAAACCAATTCTAAAGCATCTTGTTAGGTTCTTTGCCAGAGAATATTAAACATGGGATACTTTTTCCTTTCCTTACAGCTTTTCTACATATATAGTATGGTTGCTCGTTCAGATTTTTTAATGGGATTCCTGCATTTGAAAATGTGTTTCTGTCTATGTATTTCTTGTGCTTTTGGGGGGCTTCTCTTATTTGTTTTTGTTTGTTTGTTTGTGGGTTATATTTTATATTCCTATTTTTCTATATTTGTATCTTTCTTTCCATAATGCTTGCTTTAGTCTAAGTAGATTCAGAGAGGGTGTGGATCCAGATAAGACAAGAAGTTTCAAAGAACTGAGAGGATAAGTGGAGGGAAAATGATCATCAGAAAATGTATGAGAAAAAAAGATTTTTAATTAAGGAAAGGAAAGAAAAGTTAGCTACACTTCATTTTATAAAAGAGAAGTGAGTGAAGGGAAACAGCCAGGCAGATTTACATTATGACTTAAAAATATCAAACTAAAAAGCTTTGCAAGAACCATAAAGAAAAGGCTGACTTATATTAAGAACACAATAATCTACAGGAACTTTAAGAAGTGTCACATTTACACTGAAGAAGTTTCTCTTATATCTAAGCTAATTCAGGACATTAAAACAACTTGTTAAAATTCAATGATCTCTTTGTGGGAAACAAAGTCAATGGACAGGGCTTAGCAATACATGCTCCAGAAGGAGCTAAGTGATGACAAAGAGGCATTTTTCTGAGTTTTTTTTCATGTACACACACACACACACACACACACACACACACACATACGTGTGTGTGTGAGTGTGTGTGCACGCAGCAGCAATGGATTGTTTTGTCAAGGTTATTTTCCCTTTCACTTGGCACCTAATGTCTAATGTATTTTTGCAAAACACAGGTTTTTTGAATGCGAACAAATAAATAATGCTGACATCTGAGGCACACAGCACTGTTAAAGAAAATTCAGTATTTAACACGAATTGCCAGATTTCTTTCTATTGGCAATGAGCAACAAGAAAGGAGAATGGGGACTCATTAGGAAGAAAGGTTTTGATTGGAGATAAGAGAATGATGCCCATGACACAATATGAAACCCATGCCTTACACTGCTTAAATTGACAATCTCTGGCGAGGGTGTAGCCCAGAGAACTATTCTGGAACCAAACAGGACGGAAAAAAATAAAGTCAACAAAATGATCATTAATGGCATTCTGCTATACTAATCAATAAATACTGTGCCCAGTAATCAACAGAGAGGCTTCAAGCAGCCTCAGATAGGAGCAGGTGCAGAGACCCACAGCCAGACACCTTGAAGAGAGAAAGTCTAAACTGTAAATCTCCGTCTGGCCTCTCTCCTTGGAGATTGGGAATCTTGCAGAAGAGAATGGAAAGAGATTGTAGGAGTCAAAGAGAATGGAGTCACTAGGCAGTGCTCACATGGCCTCAGGAAGATTACAGTAGTAACTACAGGGCCTGTTTAGTGTGCCACCTGCCCTGTGAATATATGTCTTAACTCCTTTTAGTTTGGTATTTTGGTGGGGTTACTAACAGTGTGTCTCTCACTCTTTTGCATGGTCTTGAGACTCTTTTCCTATTATTGGGTTGCTGTGTGCAGCCTCAATAAGAGGGCTTATGACTTTTCTTATGGTATCTCTTTTTTGTTTGTTTGTTTGTTTGGTGTGTGTTTGAGTGTGTGTATGTGTGTTGTGTTTGCCTTTAGCCCTTTAAGGCATGTTCTTTTCTGAAGAGGAAATGGACAGAGGCTATATCTGTGGGAGGGACAGGTTATAAGAGGTAGGAGATGAGAAAGGAGGGAAAACTCTGGTTAAATTATATTATATAAGAGAAGAAACTTTTTGCAAGAAAAAATGGGGAGAGGAATGGATAATGGTTAAACATGAAGTCAATATACATTATACGTATGAAATTAAGAAAGAATAAATATATTTAAATTCTCTAATATTTAAGAATACAAAGAGAAATAATATTTGCCTGGCTTTTAAATTAACTTTATAATATTTAAAATGTTTAACTTATTCAAGATGTGTGAATTGTGTTTTACTTACAAATTCTCTTTTCTTCTACAGTTCTCAATGTTCTTAAACTTGATTGAAAACTTAAATGAAGTTCTGCAATAATTTACAGAAAAACATGTTAAAATCCAAAAGGGTAGTTTTTCCCACATAATTTCAAGTATGAAAAAGCAAAGGATGCTTTTGCTGTGGTGTCTTGGTGACATGACCTGTGGACCTTGTTAGCAGTGCGTGTGCAGGCAGAAGCAGTAATAGGAGTGACTGACTAATTGGCTTTGGATCCCAAGAAGTCATTACGGATCCAGAATAGCATGTGTCTTTTCTGTGTGACAATAATTAAATCACCTCAACCACTGCACACAAGTGTGAGTTAGTTTAACGCACTGAAGAGTAGCTTGCATTTTACAATCCGAGGGAATGTTACCTGAGGTATGTTTTCAATAGGTGATTTTAATACACATTAATTTGATATATTTCCCACTTCCCCTTGGCTCATAAATTTTAAAAAAGAGTCTATGACTGCTCCATCCTGATTAAAATTCAATAAAACTTGTTCTTCCTTAATTAAACACTCCCTTCACTACCAAACAAGAATGACTTAGACTATTCTACAGTCTTGTTATTGTGGCCCTGGTAGGATCTCCAGGAATTGAAAAATGGTAGACTAATTAGACGCACGCATCACAGTGTGCCTCCTACAAAGTGGCATGGTTATCAAATGCATTGGGGAAGATACATTTGCTTTCTATATAGGATGTCAAAATTCAAAATAAAAAAAATCTTCAATTTCACTTTTCACACAATATTTAAATGGATCATTTGGGAAAAAAAGCACCACTCATACTAATCAGTCATAAAGAAACCTCGATACAGCATAGTTGTATTGCTTTGATTACTAATGAAATATAATTAAGTAAAAAAAAAAAAAAACTTGTCTTTTTTCAGTTAACAGCAGTTCCAGAGAAGGACTTGGAACAATAACTGAGAGGTTAAAGGATTGTGTGCTTTCAAAACCCTGCATTTGGTTCCTAGCACCATAGGTTGGCTCATAGCTGTAACTAAACTTCCAGGAAATTGGTGTCTTCTTCTCTCATCAGTATGCACCAGTTAGGTGTGAGATGCAGAGACGTGCATGCGGGCTATATATACATATAGATAGATAGATAGATAGATGATAGATAGATAGATAGATAGATAGATAGATAGATAGATAGATGATAGACAGATATTATATAATAACACACACATATTATATAGACTGAACAGGTTGTAGTGTGTTTAGATATATACTATGCATACATGAATATAAGTACACAAAAACACACAAATATTTAAAAAAGAGATGTCTACAATTTGAAAGAGAAAGGTGGAGGGTTCATGGAAGAGTTTTGAAGAGAAAGCAGAAGGGAAAATGATAGACTAGGCTGGCCTTAAACACACAGAGATTACACCTGCCTCTGCCCCTTAAGAGCTAAAATTAAAAGCATGTGCCATTATGCCTGGCAAGAACTTCCTCTTTGGGCAATACTACCACATGCATCTAATTCAAACCTTCTGAAAGCAAAGGCAAGTGGCTCTCTTTGAGTTTAAGGCCAGCTTTGTCTCCAGAAGGAGTTTCAGGAAATGAAACATGCAGTGCTGTATGGGAAACCCTGTCTCAGAACAAAACAAAACTTCTCTTGTGTAGAGTTAATGAATATAATTTGCACAGTTAGAGACATGGACATGGAGAGATGGAAAATTATACACACACACACACACACACACACAGTAATAATAATAATCACTTATATAATCCATTCAGCTGCTGATAGACTTCTCTGTGTTTAAGAGTTCTGACAGACTCTTTTCTTCCGCAAGCAGCAGGAGTGCATGTGGTATACAGCTATTTATAAAGACAAAACACACATGATCATACACTAAAGCTTAAAAATCTAAGAAGAAAATGATTACCAATTTATAGTGTCATATAATATATAAAACAATATCAGATAACTCTTTCACCATGCAAATTGCCTTCAAATTATTTAAGAATACAGTCTATAATAATATGACAATTTTATATGAAATAACCTAAGACCTGATATTTCTATTGATATTAAATTAATGTTTTGAAAAATTATAAAAACTCTTTAGATGTTGATAAAATTATTTTAAACTTTTCCAAACTTACAACTCTAACAATGTTCATGCTCTAAATCTTTTTTTTTTCTTTTATTGAAAATGGAGTTTTTTTCAAGCAGTCTATTATACTTTTGGATTCTGATCTTCTAACTCTTCTGAGATTACCGCATTGGTTTTCATAGGAACCCATCCCTTTCTTTCATTAGAAAATAAACAGCCATCTAAAGTATAATGATAAACTAAACTAAACTAAAACTAAAACAAGCAAACTAGTAAGTAGAAAAGCAAACAAACAGAAGAAAAATGGCCAGAGAAACAACACAACATACACAGATAGATAGACACACATGTTCATGCACACAGGAATTTCCTAAAAACACAAACCAGTAGCCATAATAGACATGTAAAGGATCTGTAAGGTAAACAAACAAGCAAGATAACAGCAACACAAAAATGTCAAAACCTTATGAGACAAAATCTCCCCAAAGTTGACAAAGAGTTTGTTTGGGGAGACAGTATATTTCAGGACATGGAGCCTGACCTTACAGTGGTTTGTAGCTTCAGTATCTCTTTGCAGAGAACTGATTTTTCTCTTGAGTATGTTGATCAATTCAGTAGATTTTGAGCTAGGGATTGGGCATGTTTCTCTTTTCTCAGCATTGTAATGCTGTCTGTAACAGACCTAGCAGGACCTATGAAGTTTACAAGTGGCTACAGAGGCCTTATATCCTTAGTGTCCTTCATTCTGTTTAGCTCTTAAAGTCTTTCAGTATTATCTTCTGCTGGGTTCCCTGTGGCTTTAGGGTAAGGATTTGATGAAGCCATATAATTTAGGACTATGGCTTCCAGAATTAATCTCTCTCTGTCTCTGCCCCCCCCTCACTCTCCCCCCCCTCTCTCCACACACTATCCAACATGGCCTGGAGAAAACCTGGAGAAGTTCCTGAAGGCATATTCTGAAGAACAGATTAATCTTACACACTGTCCTGATGGAGTTCTTTTTGAAGAAAAGGGTCCATATTATAATGCAGGTCAGTTTCGGTGACTCAGGAATGTAATGGCACGAATGATGCTGATTTTGGCTATTCCGAAGGTCAACTATGCATTCTTAGGAAATGAACAGAATAATCCAGGTTGTACCAGATGAATTCCTGTGACAAAGAGTGAAAAACATAGCAAATACATTAACTTATCCTAAGCATTGGCCCTAGAGGACCACAGGAACAAGCACCAATCTAAGGCCCCTCTTCTGTCTTGGGCTGAGCCACTGTTTGCCAGTCCAGAATAAGCCTTTCCACATGCAAGGTCCTTGTAGGACTGGAGGCTCTCCCTGAAGGTATTTACCACACAGGACACAGGCTGCAGAATCCAGCTAGTCACTCACCGTTCAGTCCTTCTGCTGCCATACAGTGACGTGGAATGTCTCCATGGCTCCCTAAGCAGCTGTGTTTTCAGTAGTTTTATTAAAAAGACAGTAAGCCTTTTACCTAAGATTTTTCTACACTAAGCTTAGATTCTAAGAGTCATTTATTGGGTGTCAATTATGTTATTGTAATAGAATAAAAATTAACCCTTCTTTATTTTCCATTAATTAATTAATGAATTTTTCATTTTACATCCCAATATTTGCCTCCTCTATTCCAAGACCCCCCCTTCATCGCTTACTTCCCTATCTCCTCTTTTCTCCTCTGAGAAAAGGAGGCCACTCTGGCTATACCCCACTCTGGGACATCAAGGCCTTACAGGGCTACGTGCACCCTTTTCTAATTAGGTCAAACAAGACATCCCAGTTTGGGGAACGGTATCCACAGACAGATAACAAATTCAGGGACAGCTCCTGCTACAGTTATGGATGGACCTGTGTGATGGTTTGCATATGCTTGGACCAGGGAGTAGCACTATTAGAAGGTGTGGTCTTGTTAGAGGAAGTGTGTCACTGTGGAGGTTGGCTTGGAGACCCTCCTTCTAGCTGCCTGAGGATGCTCAGGCTGTTCCTGGCTTCCTTCATGTGAAGATATAGAACACAACTCCTTCTCCACCATTCCTGCCTGGATGCTGCAATGCTGCCATGCTCCTGCCTTGATGATGATAGACTGAACCTCTGAACCTGTAAGCAAGCACCAATTAAATGTTGTTCTTTATAAAACTTACACTGGTCAACATGTCTGTTCACAGCAAGAAGACTCTGTTCACAGCAATAAGACCCTAAGAAAACCTACATGAAAACCAAGCTGTGTATCTGCTATATATGCGCAGGTACCCTACATCTAGGCCATACTCATCTGGTTGGTGGTTCAGAATTCTTAACACGGTCCTGCACGCTAATGGAGAATGAGCACTATAGATTTATTTAATCAGCTTCAGCACAACTACTGGATGATTATCTCTAATCTATTTTTCTATACACTAGATGAATTCCCAGCTGTGGTCCCCAAGTTACTCACTATTTGAAGGTTGGCCAAGCTGCCCTTTTGCTCAACCAGCCTATCCTCAGATGCCCTTCTTTTGGCCACATCGTAATGATCCATGTTCTCTTATGGTGGCTTCCTCTTCTTTCCATTTTCATCCTCCACCTCTCCCCTTTTCTCTTCTCAGCCTCACGGTCACTACTTGTAACCCCCAGCCTGGTAACCACAGCCATGCCTACCTACATTCTCCCCAGTGATTGGCTATAGTTATTTAACCAGTCGGAAAAGAATGGCAAGCAAAGTTTATACAAAATCATTTGTACATGAGATGTACTCACCTTCAGCAACCAGATCTCAGGGGCCAGTATTTAACATCAGAACACAAGCAGCTCTATGTATTTTTGCTCATCTACTATAGGAGGAAGCTTCCCTGATAAGGGTAGAGCAATAACTAACCTATGAGTATAGTAGAATGTTGCAAGGAATCATTTTATGGCTATCTTTCTTTGGAAGTATTATTTGGTTTTTCCTAGGTCTCTCATCTATTTGGTCTCTTGTTACTGGCCATAAACGCAATGTCCAGGATGGGATCCATTTCATGGAGAGTGCTTTAATGCAAATCAGATAATGATTGGTTACTCTCACAGGCTTTTTGCTTCTATTGTGCTAATGAACCTTGCTTGGGGGCCATCATTGTAGATCAAACACGTTGTAGCTTGGTATTTACCTTTCTTCTCTGGTAGTTTGCAGAGCACCTGTCTTATTTATCTCCCTTTCTCTTTGAACTCCTTCTCTTTTCAAGCCTGCTCCTACTTCCATGTTTTTTACTTGTGTGTTAATGTAAATCCAAATGGGTGAAAACTGCCAAATAATATCTATATATATCTACGTCTACCTCTACATCTATCTATCTATCTATCTATCTATCTATCTATCTATCTATCTATCTATATCGATATAGATATATATGCTTTCCACCAGTAACTCTGTTGATTTCTAGTTCCATTTATTTCAGTGAAAATATATTTTCTTTGTGCATGACATAATACACTGTTTTTTGCTTTTTTTTATTTTATTGATTTATTTTTTTATTTACATTTCAAATGTTATTCCCTTTCCCGGTTTCCCAGGATAAGCCCCCATCCCACCCTCCTCCCCTTTTTCTCTACAGGTGTTCCCCTTCCCATCTGCCCTTTCCCACCACCCTCACATAATACACTTTTACCCATACACATCTGGATGGGTTCCTAGATTGATCATCTTGATTATAATGAATAGTGGAACAATTCATGTTGTTGACTGACAAGTTGCTTCTGTAGGTTGTTGACATAAAAATATGTGACTTTTAACAGGTCGAAGTGTCCTTACCAAACAGGAATTATTGTATTTAGATAGAAGTTTTGAAGTTTGAAAAAAAATTTTCAAAATTATATGTTAATACTTTAAACTCTGGCATTTGTCCTGTTTTTCTAGTAAAAGAACAATTTGAACTACACTCCAATAGACAAAGTTTTGAAAACTTTAACAGAAATACTAAGATGAAGATACAGAAACAACTCACTCCTACACAAAATAACTTATTTAAAATAGGAAATTTGCTGTTGCATCAAAAACATGAAAAATTAAATTATTAAATAACACTATAATGTATACATGATAGCAAAAATTCAAGCATATAACAAATATGATTATAACAGTTTACTCAAGGAATTGAGTTTTCTTGATACTAATAATACAACCATTGATTGTGAAGGCAAGATTGCAAGGTTACTTATCATCATGTCAAATTGACATAAATACCTACATCTATGTCTTAAGATGATTATGTACTGATTAAAGATTGGAAGCATCTTTTGATAAAATACTACACACATGTTCATTACGGTTAATAGCATTTATAATGATACCAGCTGTTGAACTCCAAGAGATATACATAATTAATGACAGTTGAAGTTTACCTACAGCTCTTCCATCTGCTTCATTAGAAAACAGTTTCCCAAATGCACAACAAAAACCTAAGAGAACTTTCCTGATAAGAAACAGTGCTTTTCCCAATATGTGTTCTAGAATATTTGAGGCATATACATGCTGCAAATATATATATATATATATGTGTATTATACTAAACTTATTTTAAGAAAATACCAACCTTCATTAAATAAAGCTTTACTACTCCCAATTTGAAACAAAATGTTCTCATGTTCTCTCTGTGAAATCTTATCATATTTATGTGTGTCAAATATCAATAGATAATTATGGAATAATATGTATTATATTATCTGGTATATATAACATATCAATATAATTATAATATAATTATGTTATAATATAATCAGATATCATATATGTAATATATGTATCATAATAAATGTATAATTTTTAAAATTTTATCAGAGAAAAATTGCTAAAAAAACAGACATTAGCTTATTCTTTAAATGCAAACAGAAAATAATGTAACTATTTCCTTTTTACAATTTGTAGGTTTGACTATACCCTATAGGACGAACTACATCAACCAACAAGAACCCCAGTGCTCCCCGGTACCAATCCACCAACTACACAGTACACATGGGGAGATCCAAGGCTCCAGCTGGATATGTAGCAGAGTATTACCTATTCTGGCACCAATGGGAGAGAAGTCACTTGGTCCTGTGGAGACACTATGATACAACTTAGGGTAATGTTAGGTCACTGAGGCAGGAGTGGGTAAGCAGATCTGGATGCATCCTCATTGAAGCAAGTGGGAGGGGGAGAGGGTTTGTGGAGGAGAATCTGGCAAGGAGGATAATATTTGAAATGTAAATAAATAAAATAACCAATAAAAAGAAAAAATATTTGTATTATAATAAACTTTGCTTCATGAGTCATTAGTACAGAAGTAATAGACTATCAAAAGATAAAAACATAAAAGAAGATAGATGAAATTTTATTCATAACACTAAAATAGAACATGGATTAAATTTTTCATTATATAAGTTAGTAAATTATAATTATTTGAAATGAATTCAATAAAGTTCACAATGTTTTTTCTAGACACAAAGAAGTTGAGGTTCAATATTATAAATCCTCATAGACAGCCATTATTGTGAAGAGATACATATTAGATGAGATAGATACATGTTGTAGAGATAATTAAATGCTTTATTAGTTATATGCCTATGTAAGGTCAACATATTAGAGATTTTGTTGACTGGGGACTTGAGAAGTCAGGAACCAACTTTCATAGTTGTTCCCAATTTTAATTCTTTCCAACATCTTGATTTGTTTTTCAAAGCAATGTATAGAAAAAAATACAACAAGTTGCAAACTCATGGTTCATATTAGAAAATGATTATATTGATATTAGCAGATGATGAAGAGTATTAACCAATGCTCAATCAAACCAATTAATTTATTGATTAGTCAAGGTTAATAATAAAATGGAATATGAAGAAAATCATAACCATTTTAATAATTACAGACACGTACTTCTATTAAAACAAAAGAAAACGATACATTGTAGAGAACCAGTGCAGGCTCAGTAGGCATATCCCAGGTAAAAAGAAAGTATTATGGCATAACAGATATTTTAGATTGCAGCACAGCACATACTAAGAAATTCACCCAGAAAACTCAGGGCTTAAATTTTAGGTTTAAAGGACTGAACTATGAGAGCCAGGAGAAACAATGAAAACAGGCAACCTCAGGAGGAAGGAGGTTAGAAGAATACTCCAGAATATACCAGACACCTGAAGGGTGAGAGACTCTCAGATCTCAAAGAGAGGGATCCTGGATGAATGCCCTAGAATGGGGAGAGGGAACTTGTAGAGCCCTCCTCCAGCAACAGGACAGGGCATCACGTGAGGAATGGAGTTGCTATCCTACAGTCAAAACTCTGACCCATAATTGTTCCTGTCTGAAAGAAATGCAGGGTTGGAATTGGAGAAGAGCCTGAGTAAAAGAAGGTCCCAAAGTGGGATCCAGCTCAAGGGAAGTTCCTAGGCCTGACACTATTACTGAGGCTATGAAGAACTCATGGAAAGGGACCTCCAAAAGACACAAGCAGCTGAAAAAGTCAGATGCCGATATTTGCACCTGACCAATGAACAAAAGCTGCTAATTCCTGAGGCTGAGTTAGGGAAATGGTGGAGGAAGCTGAGGAGGAGGGCGACCTTGTAGGAGGAACAGCAGTCTTAATTTACCTGGACCCTTGAGACCTCTCAGATACTGTATTACCAATTAGGCAGTGTATATGTGGTCCCAAACACATATAGAGAAGAGGACTGCTAGCTCTGGTTTCAGTCGGAGAAGAAGCACCTAACCCTCAAGAGGCTGGAGGCCCCAGGGAGTTTAGAAGTCTGGTGAGGTGGGTGGGGTGAGGACATGCTCTTGGAGACAGGGAGGACAGGGAGGAGGTATGGGATGTGGAACAGTCAGAGGGTGCACTGGGAGGGAATTAAAATCTGGAGTATAAAAAAAAAAGCCTTCTGGGGTTAACCTGTGCCCTGAGCAGACCTTGGGTGCTGGCTCCCCACCTATTACCACAACACACAGATGAAGCCCGACTTCCAGGTGCTCTGAAATGTCCACAGGTGAGGAGGCCACAACATCTGCCTCAACAGGTGGTGTAACTGGAATCACCTGGAGCCAGGGACATAGGAACCCCTGCTCAGCCCCTTCTGGTTTGAACCAACACCCAAAGCAGACCTGGGATGCTGACTCTGCACCTACATCTACAATTCCAAGAGGGAGTCTGAATCCAGGGTGCTCTAAAATGACCAGGATCACAGTTGAGGCCATACCATCTTCCCTAACACACAGCCTAACTGGGACCCTGACAGGAACCAGGAAAACACAAACCCCTGCCCAGGCAGAGACCCTGAATCTTGTGCCTGGAGCAAACTCAGGGATCTGGCTCCCCACACATTCCTGCAACACTCTGAGAAATCATGACTCCCAGGAGCTCTGACACACCCAGGATCTCTGGATCACATGGGTCACAGAAATAGCTGGACTCACAGGAGTTCTGACACAACCAGAATCAAAGTAGAGAAAGGCTCCAGTGAGAGACAGCAAGGGCAGAAAACACTAGAGATAAACAGATAGGGAGAGGCAAGCATAAGAACCTAAGCAGCAGAAACCAAAGCTACTTGGAATCATCAGAACCCAAATTTCCCACTACAGCAAGTCCCAGATACCCCATCACACCAGAAAAGCAAGAATCATATTTAAAATCATATCTCATGATGATGATAGATGATGTTGGGAAGGCCATAAATAACTCACTTAAAGAAATAACTCACTAAAGAAATAAGAGAAGACAGGTAAAAAAGATAGAAGCCATTAAAGAGGAAACAAACAAACAAACAAACAAACAAAAACCCTTAAAGAATTAAAGGAAAACACAACCAAACAGGCGAAGGAACTGAACAAAACCATCCAAGATCGAAAAGTAGAAATAGAAACAATAAAGAAATCACAAAGGGACACAACCCTGAAGATAGAAAACCAAGAAAGAGATCAGGAGTCATAGATCCAACTATCACAAACAGAATACAAGATATTGAAGAGAGAATCTGAGGGGCAGAAGATTCCATAGAAAACATTGACATAAACATTACAGAAAATGCAAAAAGCAAAAATCTCCTAACACCAAATCCAGGAAATCCAGGACAAAATGAGAAGACAAAACATAAGAATAATTGGTATAGAAGAGAGTGAAGATTCCCAACTTATAGGGCCAGTAAGTATCTGCAACAAAATTATAGAAGAAAACATCCCGAACCTAAAGAAAGTGATGCCCATGGACATACAAGAAGCTTACAGAACTCCAAATAGATTGGACCAGAAACAAAATTTTTCCCGTCACATAATAGTCAAAACACCAAATATACAAAACAAAAAAAGAATATTATAAGCAGTAAGGGGAAAAGGTCAAGTAACATATAAAGACAGGCCTATCAGAATTACACCAGACTTCTCAACAAAGACTATGAAATCTAGAAGATCCTGGACAGATGTCATACAGACCTTAAGAGAACAGAAACACCAGCCCAGGCTACCATATCTAGTAAAACCCTCGATTAACATAGATGTAGAAACCAAGATATTCCATGAAAAAACCAAATTTATACAATATCTTTCCACAAATCCAGACATACAAAGGATAATAAGTGGAAAACTCCAACACAAGGAAGAAAAAGCAAGAAAGTAATCTTCTTTCAACACACCCAAAGAAGATAGCCATACAAACATAATTCTACCTCTAACAACAAAAATAGAAGGAAACAATAACTATTCCTTAATATCTCTTAACAGCAATGGACACAATTCCCTAATAAAAAGATATAGACTAAGAAACTGGATACATACATTTTTCCCAGCATTTTGCTGCATACAGAAAACATATTTCAGTGACAAAGACAGACACTACCTAAGACTAAAAGGCTGGAAAAAAATTTCAAAGCGAAGGATCCCTAAAAACAAGCTGGAGTAGCCATTCTAATATCAAATAAAATCTATATTCAACCAAAAGTTCTAAAAAGATAAGGGAAGACACTTTGTACTTGTCAAAGAAAAAAAAATCTACGAAGAATGGACTCTCAATTCTGAACATCTATGCTCCAAATGCAAGGGCCACCCACATTCATAAAAGAAACTTTACTAAAGATCTAAGCATATATTATACCACACACAATAATTGTAGGGGATGTCAACACCCCACTCTCATCAATGAACAGATCATGGAAACAGGAACTAAATGGAGAAACAGTGAAACTAAAAGTAATTAGGTTCCAAATGGGTTTAACAAACATCTATAAAACATTTCATCCTAAAACAAAGGAATATACTTTCTTCTCAGCACCTCATGGTACCTTCTCAAAAATTGACCATATGATTGGTCAAAAACAAGCCTCGGTAGACACAAGGAGATTGAAATAATTGATGTATTCTATCAGATCACTGTGGACTAAGACTGGTCTTCAATAACAACAAAAAATCAGAAAACCCACATACAAGTTGAAGCTGAACAATGCTCTATTCAGTGACAACTTGGTCAAGAAGATATAAAGAAAGAAATTACAGACTTTTTAGAATTTAGTGAAAATGAAGGCAAAACATAGCCAAACTTATGGGACACAATGAAAGCAGTGCTAAGAGGAAAACACACAACTCTGAGTGCCCCCAAAATGAAATGGAGAGAGCATAAACTAACAGCTTGAGAGCACACCTGAAAGCTCTAGAGCAAAAAGAAGCAAATTCACCAAGAGGAATAGCCAGCAGCAAATAATCAAACTCAGAGCTGAAGTCAAGTAGAAACAAAAAGAACTACACAAAAATCAAGAAAACCAAGAGCTGGTTCATAAACTCTTAGCCAGACTAACTAGAGTTCAGAGTTACATTATCCAAATCAACAGAATCAGAAATGACAAGGGAGACATAAAAACAGAAAGCAAGAAAATTTAAAAAAAAAAAACTATCAGATCCTACTAGAAGAGCCTATACTCAACAAAACAGGAACATCTGGAAGAAGTGGAGAATTTTCTAGATAGATACCAGGTACCAAAGTTAAATTAGGGTTAGATAAACCATTTAAAGGGTCTCATATCCCCAAACAAATGAAAAGCAGTCATTAAAAGTCTCCCAAACAAAAAGCCCAGGATCAGATGGGTTTAGAGCAGAATTCTATGATACCTTCAAAGAATACCTAATACCAATACTCTTCAAACTATGTGACAAAAAAGAAACAGACAGAACACAACCTAATCTGTTCTTTGAAATCACAATTCCACTTAGACCTAAACCACACAAAGAACCTACAATGAAAGAGAGCTTAAGTGCAATTTCCCTCTTGAATATTGCTGCAAAAATACTCAACAAAATTCATGCAAATGTAATCCAAGAAAACATCAAAAGTATAATTCACTATGATCAAGTAGGCTTCATCCTAAGGGTGCAAGGATGGTTCAAAATACAGAAATCCATCAATGTAATCCAGTACATAAACAAACACAAAGAGGAAAATAAACACATGATCATCTCATTAGATGCTGAAAAGGCATTTGAAAAATTCAACACCCCTTCATGATAAAAGTCTTGGAAAGATCAGGAATTCAAGGCCCATACCATACATAGCAAAAGCAATGTACAGCAAACGAATAGCTAACATCAAACTAAATGGAGAGGCACTTGAAGCAATTCCACTAAAATCAGGGACTAGACAAGGTTGCCACTCTCTCCCTTCCTCTTCAATATAGTATTCGAAGTCCTAGCCAGACCAATCATAAAACAAAAGGAGGTCAAAGGGATATAAACAGGAAGGGAAGAAGTCAAAATATCACTATTTACAGATGATATGATAGTATACTTTTGTGACCCCATAAATTCCACTAGAGAACTACTAAGCCTGATGAACAACTTAAGCAAAGTGGCTGGGTATAACGTTAACTCAAACAAATCAGTAGCTTTCCTCTACTCAAAGGATAAATAGGCTGAGAAAGAAATTAATGAAATGATACCCTTCACAATAGTCACAAATAACATAAAATACCTCGGTGTTACT
This sequence comes from Rattus rattus, assembly GCF_011064425.1. Lineage (NCBI taxonomy): Eukaryota > Metazoa > Chordata > Mammalia > Rodentia > Muridae > Rattus > Rattus rattus. The sequence continues at coordinate 73,869,584 of NC_046157.1, forward strand.
CTAACCAAGCAAGTGAAAGATCTGCATGACAATAACTTCAAGCCTTTGAAGAAAGAAATCTAAGAAGATCTCAGAAGATGGAAAGACCTCACATGCTCATGGATTGGTAAGATTAATATAGTAAAAAATGGCCACCATGCCAAAAGCAATCTACAGATTCAATGCAATCCCCATCAAAATTCTAACATAATTCTTCATAGAATTAGAAAGAACCATATGCATATTCATTTGAAATAGAAAAAACCCAAGGATAGCAAACAGCATTCTCAACAATCAAAGAAGTCCTGGGGTAGTCACCATCCCTGACCTCATGACAGAGCAATAGTGATAAAAACTGCATAGTATTGATACATAGGCAGATAGTAGATCACTTGAAGATCCAGGTATAAACCCATACACCTATGGTCACTTGATCTTTGACAAAGGAACTATAACTACCCAATGGAAAAAAGATAGCATTTTCAACAAGTGGTGCTGGTTCAACTAGAGGTCAACATGTAGAAGACTGCAAATTTATCCATTCTTATCTCCTTGTACAAAACTGAAGTCCAAGTGGATAAAAGACTGCTATGTAAAACCAAAGACACTGAAACGAATAGAAGAGAAAGTGGAGAAGACCTTCGAACAAATAGGCACAAAGTAAAAATTTCCTGAACAAGACACCAATGGCTTATGCTCTAATATCAAGAATCGACAAATGGGACTGCATAATATTGCTGAGATTCTGTAGGCAAAGGACACTGTCAATAGGACAAACCAGCAACAAACAGATTCAGAAAAGATCTTTACCAATAGTCCATTCAATAGAGTACAAATATCTAATATATACAAAGAACTCAAGAAGTTATGCACCAGAGATTCAAGTAATCCTATAAAAATGGGATATATAGCTAAATAAATAATTCTCAACTGAGGAATATCAAATGGCTGAGATGCACCTAAAGAAACGTCCAACATCCTTATTCCCCAGGGAAATGCAAATAAAAACAACCCTGAGATACAACCTCACACCAGTCAGAATGGCTAAGATCAAAAACTCAGGTGACAGTAGATGCTGGTGAGTTTGTCGAGAAATAGAAACACTCCTCCATTGTTGGTGGACACCATTCTCACAGTTTCTTAGACATAGTACTACCTGAGGACCAAGCTATACTACTCCTGGGCATATACCTTAAAGACATTCCAACATATAACAAGGTCGCATGCACCACTACGTTCATAACAGCTTTATTTATAAGAGTCAGAAGCTAGAAATAACCCAAAATGTCCCTCAAGAGCAGATACATTTACACAATTGACTACTACTCAGTTATTAAAAACAATGACTACTTGAAATTTTTTGGCAAATGGATGGAACTAGAAAATATCATCCTGAGTGAGGTAACCCAGTCACAAAAGGACACAAATGGTATTCACTCACTGAAAAGTGGATATTAGCCCAAAAAGTGTTGAGCAGGTACTGAAGAAAAGGTCATCCAGAGACACCCCACCTCTGAATCCATCCCATATGCAGCCACCAAACCCAGTCACTATGGGTGATGCCAAGAAGTGCTTGCTGACAGGAACCAGATATAGGTGTCTCCTGAGAGAATCTGCCAGAGTCCTTCTGACACAGGTGAGGATGGTTGTAGCTAACCATATGACTGAACAAGTGGACACCAATGGAGAAGTTAGAGAAAAGACTTAAGGAGCTGAAGTGGGAATGGTCAACATTATGTGTAAAAATTTTAAATTATTGTGCTTATAATGAAGTACAAGACAAAAATTCCTCTAATCTGTAAACTACTTGTCCAAGAGACAATGTCCTTGAATGCTGGTAGCTGTAGTTCATTTAAGATAACAAAATATGTGTCTTCTCATCTGTTACTAAGATGATTGCCCCTGATTGCCCAGGATATGTCCTTCATCACCCCCAGGCAGGATCACATCAAGATGTGTCCTTGGTTTTTAATGCATGAAAGCACGAAATATATAGCCCTGTGAGTTTGTACATCCTCTTATTTATCAAAATTTATTCACTGATATGGTGACTCTATAATTGACACAGAACAAATGACTAATTATTTCACACATGAAAATTATCATTGTTATATTAAGAAATGTGTTAGAAGATGCAAAAATTTTTAGGTTCACAAATAGAAAAAAGGGTAAGGTCAATTCATCAAGACCTAGTAATCTTGTAGATTAACGGGAAATACCATTCATTGTGGGAAAATGATTGGCATCATTATCTACAATTATTTCAATTTTTGAAATACAGACAAAATGGAAAATTATTCAGAAAGTAAATATAAAAATTATAATACTAAGAAAGAGAAAGTTTATAATATTATGCAATATAATTCTCTATCCACCTCATCTTAGAATTATGAGGTGCACAGAGGTAGTTTAAATTAAAATGGCCCACATAGGCTCCTCTTTTTAAATGTTCCATCTCCAAGGAGTGCAATAGTATGAACGAAATATAATATTTAGGAGGTTTGGCTGTGTTGGAGTAGGAGTGTCTCTGTTTTGAGGAAGTGTGCCAGTAAGGGTGGGCTTTAAGATTTCAAAAGCCCTTGGCAAGGCCAGTCTCCTTCCTGATGCCTGTGGAATGGTTACAGAACTCTCAGGAAAAATCCAGAATTGTTTGTCATGCTTTCTGCCAAAATGAGCTTTGACTAATCTCTAAAACTTCAAGCAAGGCCCCAATTAAATGCTTTCTATTGTAAGAATTATGCTTATGGTATCTTTTCATAACACTAACACAATGACTAAAACATAGAGATTTGAGGTGATTCTTGGCTTCTGTACTTTTAATTTATGTTCTTTTACTGATTTTAAATTATAAAATTGCTCTCTCTCCCTTGCTTGTTTGTTTGAAATACCAGCTGACATAATTTAAAAAGAGCTTACTTTAAAAAGTTTAAAAAGGAAACTTCTGTCAGTAGATATCAATTGCAAATAGTTTCTTCTATAAAGTTGGAGGTCATGTCTACTTTCCCCTTTCAGTGCTACTATCCAATCTGGTTAGAAACCTTGCAAGTGTTGGGCATGCTGCTAGAGTTCTGTGAGTTCACACATGTATCATTCCTGTTGCATCTGAGATACACTCTTTTCTGGGGGTCAGCCTATTCCTCTGGGACTCAGTCTGCCTTTCCTGTATAGATCCCTGTTCCTTGGGGTTATGGATTTAATAAAGATTGTCCCTTTAGGAGAGACTTCCCAAGGTGTCTCTCTCTCTCTCTCTCTCTCTCTCTCTCTCTAATTCCCTTCCACTGGAAGAATAAGTTACTCTAATGAGAGTGGATCCTTTCAGTGATATATGGCAATAGCATGCAACCATGCAATTAGGCAACATTTACGTTGAGCAGATTAATAGTTGTAGATTTTCCCCTAGACCAGTTAGAATACCTAGTTTCAGGTTCATGGCCACTTTAACAGAGTTACATATTAGCGACATTTCATGGAGTGTGTAGTAAATGGAATCACAAGGTGGTCAATTACAGTCATTGTATTTGTGCTGCTATTGTACCAGATTTCTGTTGCGTGTTGCAGTTACCTTTTTCCTAGTCATGTGAAAACTACTTTCTTGTACCATGAACTATAATCACTAAGGTTAGTTTCTAGTGAACTACCAAATTGAATTCTCTGTGTATTTGTATTTTTGATTTTGTTTAATTATGAAAATATATTCTAAAAGATCTGTAGACTCTTCTTTGTACAATACCTATTTGTCACTTCACTTAAATTCTGTTTCAAAAGTAATGCCATTCAATATTTCAATACATTATCAGAAGCATTTTAGTAACAGAAGCAGTGATATATATATATATATAATGTACACATTTGTTTTGGCTTATATTATCATTGAAAATATTGTAGTTTATTTTTGTGTGATAGGTGAAAATGATTAAAATATTATTTCTCAAGTTTCTAAGATTATAGATTGCTAGTATACACAATGCTACTTGACATTCTTTTTTGAATGATTTCAGGAAAATGAATCTTATAATGACATATTTGGTAAATGCATTTCCTTCAAAGGATGTTCGTCACAGGGGTGAAGAGTGAAATCAAAGGCCTGTTGGTCTGTGTTACATTCTTTACCATATAGTTTCCTATGTAAAATCATCAATCTCTCCAGGTCTTTGCCTCCTCCCATCATTAAATACCAGAAATGATTATGATGATGATAACGAGGAAGATGGTGATGATGGTGGTGATACGATTTCATAGAGGTGTTTTTTGTTTTTGTTTTTGTTTTTACTATCAGTCACTTAATTATATGGTTAGTTATAATTCATTCACAACACTTTTTGACATAAGTACACTGAAATAGCTCAGTAGATAAATGACTATCATATATGTCCTTTATTTTTATCAGATCTGTTGTTAAAATTATAAAAAGAGAAAACAAATAAGATATAAAGAGACACTGAGATGTTTTAGTAGATAAAGGCATTTGCATTCAAACCTCAACCATCACCTTAGTTTGGCTTCAAGAACCCATATAAATATGGAAGAAGAGAATTCACATTTGGAACTTGTCTTCTGACCTTCATATGGATATCAGAACATGTAAGCATATAAACACACACACACACACACACACACACACACACACACAAATAAATCATTTTAAAGAATTGATATAGGGGGAGAGGTGCATGCCTTGCAAGTATTTGAATGTATAAAGATCTAGTTCAATGTTGTATGATTGCTGCAAGAATTATTAGAGAAAAAACAGGAAGTGTTATGCTTCCAAAATATTTATCATCACATAATATAAAAATATTTTAAATATTTCATCACTTATGTGTTTAGTATGACCTGATAATATTTTAATGACAAGTTTAACGGAAAATCCTTATTTATACATTCCCTGTTTATCTAAGTTAATCGAGAGAGCCTTTTGAATTTCAGGAGACACAGTGTGCTAGAAAATGTCACACTTTACTATCATGAGAGTAAAACTGGAAACATTTTATGACTGAAAATTCCCTTTGTTAAGTGAACACCCACATCCGTTTGTGAAAGCTGCAAGTGCCTGCAGATGTCCAAACTACAGAAAGGAAACTGTGTGGACGCTCTAGACAGTGGCCATCCTTACCTCACACTTGAAACAGAATTTGAGTTGAAAGCTAGGGAAAGTTTTAGATTGTTCTGAGTTATTCTTGACATACACTTGCTACACCAGTAAAGTTTTGACTACGTGTAGAGTTTTCTCTGTTGGCTTCTTTTCACAGATTTTTAAGTTAGCATTGTTCAAGATTCAAGATATAATGCAAAAACATAAAAAGAACCCATTGTCCAAATCCTGTCTTCATGCTCTTGATACAAGAAAATTTTCCTCAGGTTAGATTAGAGGAACTGATTCATAAATTCAGATAAGCCAAACGTATAAGATCTATTAAGTCACTACACATTGTTTCACTAGCCATAGACAAATAAAAAAAAAAATGTTTCTATGCTGTTTCATCATTACCAGGGTAACTTGTAATGATCAAAATATTCTTTCTGAATGAAATAAAGATGAAAGTTGGAATCTCCTGTCATTGAAGAGTCTTCTGTTGTTCTATAGTTACCTTGAAAATGAACTAAATGAAATACAGTAATTAATTCAGGAAAGACACAAGAATAAAAGTTATGGTCATGAACCAAAATTTAAAAGGAGCAAGTGCGAGAGAGACGTTAATCTTAAACACAGCACCCTAAGCAAATCATTATCAATGTGTGGTCATAAAGTATAAGAATTACCCCTGCAACGCAGAAGGATAATGCTGATTGGAAGAAATGTATCAAATTAACAATTCTAGAAGTAAGCTTGTTTAAGTAAAAGTTTCAAGATAGTATTGGTGAAATGACTTTTGGTGACTGAGAACTTTTGTCAGACCTAAACTAAAATGGTTTTAAACTGTCTTTGTGAATGTCTGAGGCTATAATCTTACTTTCTTGCCACTAAACAGCATATTAGATATGATGTACTAACAAGAATGGAGTCTTAAATATTTTAAACCTCGAGTAATTTTATCACTGGTGTGCAGTGAATGTTTAGGGAGAAATACCTGATTTGTGTTTCATGAACTTATTATGAAAAAGACATGATAAACAGAATAAAAGTAGAATATTCAAGGGAAATCAAGCATTATTGAATAGGTACTTTTCAAATAACTGAGGGGAAAAAAACTTGGTAGAGCACCCAACAAGGATCTTATAATTAGTTATCCTGTCTTCTCTATTGTTTTCCCTTAGTAAATGTTAGATGTAAAATATTTTTTACACTTGCTTCCTAAATTATCCTACCAGATATCTATAGATATCTATTTTATATAATGAATCCAGATAATTAAAAATATTCAATTAATTAACTATTATTTGTAAGTGTGTGTGTGTGTGTGTGTGTGTGTGTGTGTGTGTGTGTGTGTGTGTGTGTGTGTGTGTATTAAGGTCATTGTGAGTCACAGTGTGGATGCTGAGAAATGACCTAAGATCAATAACTGAAACTAGATTCTGATACATCTTCCCAGCCATAGAAATTCAATTTTAAAATCTAAAAATGAAGGTAAATAAAGGGCTCAATTTTTTCACAACTTATTCCCTGAACGGGTATCCTATGAATTATACAAAGCATTGAATGACGTTCTGATACTGATAGTTAATACCTTCAGTTCCTAGAGAGAACTTCCAGGTAGTGTAACCTTTCTGGTGTTACAGACAAGACACTGGAAAAGACACAAAGTACAAGACTGTGCAGCAGAGGAGAAAAAAGCTGTATGAATAAGAAAAATAGAAACTAACCTGAGTCCATAGGTCAATAGACACATAGAATTTAACTGAATGAGTATTGTGTGTTTGAAGTAGAATGCAAATGTACCATAAAACTTTTCTACAGAAAAAAAAATTGTTTAAACCAGCTCATAAACCATTGCTTAATGTATCATGCAATAAGTGATACCAGATTTCTAAGAAGCATGATGAGACAATTCTTAGAGTTAAATAACTTTTTCTGGGACTAAAATTTGTATTATGTTCATGTACTTTGTGTTTATGTGACATATAGAACAAAGGTTAGAAGACAATTTGAAAAAAAAAAAAAGAAGTGCCTGCTGACAGGAGCCTAATATAGCTGTCTCCTGAGAAGTTCAGCGAGAGCATGACAAATACAGAAGCGAATGCTAGCAGCAAACTGTTGAACTGAGAACGGGGTCCACATTGAAGGAGTTAGAGAAAGGATTGGAGAAGCTGAAGGGGTTTGCAACCCCATAAGAACAAATCAACTAACCACAGCTCCCAGGGACTAAATCACCATCCAAACAGTACACATGGACAGACCCATGGTTCCAGCTGCATGGCTCCAGAGGATGGCCTTGTTGGGCACCAATGGGAGGAGAGCCCTTGGTCCTGCCAAGGCTCGATTCCCAGTGTAGCAGAATGTCATGGTGGGAAGGCAGGAGGGGGGTGGTTTGGGAAGGGGAACACCCTCATAGAAGTAGGGAGAGAGGGCTTATGGACTGGAAACCAGGAAAGGGAATAACATTTGAAATGAAAATTTAATAGCAAATTAAAAAAAGGAGAAAAAAAGTAAATTTTCTTTCCTCTTATGGTTTTCAGGGACAAAACTTACATCAACATGTTGGGCAGCATACACCTTTACCTACTGTGCCAAACTGCTGGCCTTCTCATTCCGCTTTTAATCCTGGTAAATCTGTCTTTATTAGCCCTCTATAACCAATATGCTAAACATATGGAAATTTCTAGGCTTACAGAATTAATCAAAATCTTTGCTGACAAAACCTCCTGGACAGTTGCAAATTTGGAGGAACAGACTGCTCAAAATATTTGAGGTTATGTAGGATATATTAATTAAAAATTATATGGAAACAATAAAAGCACTGTGGATAAACGTAAGTGGAACATTTCTGATGATATTAAACAAATAAACAAAAAGGACGTGAAAATAACCCTACATATTCATTAAAAGAAACACTGAACTTATGACTGTTTCACACATACTTTGTACCACAATGATACATAAACAGAAAAGTATGGATGTCTCTAATGGCAGCAGAGTATGTTTTCTTGCTTACTTATTTTCAACTTATGTTTTATTGATGGTTTGAAATCATCTGAGATACACCGTACAGATAGTAATATATAACAGATCACAGTAAGATGAAATTATAAAAAATATAGCATAATTATATTTTAGTTTTGATAATTCCATCACTCCAGCCCATCCTCAGAGCTGTTCTATAAATTCATATTTCTATACTTCTCTTTACTCATCTATGTGCATCTATTCTGACCTTCCTCTGCAGCTTTAGAAAGTACAACTAAGAAAATTATAAATAAGAGATCCTAGTTTATAATAACAATATGGGATTAGGGTAGGGCAAATTTTTACCTGACTAATGATTTCCTCATCATCAACAGTCTATGAATCACATGATAGACGTTTCCTCTTTCGTATTATAATTATCAGTAAGAAGAAATCGTTCCATACTGTGGAAGATAGTTGGGTTTGGGTTGCAAATAAAACCGGAGAAACATTTTTTTTAGTAACATATGGCTATTCAGTGACCAGAAAATGATGACAATATTATCTTGAATTTGTCACTTTGAGATAGGATTCCAACAAATTTTCCAAGTAGGAGGATAGAAAGAAGGGAAGCGTTGGTTCTGATGCTGATGGTACCAAACTCTCAAGGATTATTGTGGCTGAAACTGTTAGTGGACCAATGCAAATATTATGCCAAGATTTTTGTATCAAACTTACCCATTCCCACGTGGAACTGACGTTTCAGATCACAGCATAGAAATGGCCTGTCAGGCGCTGAATGGCCGTTCCTTCAGTCTCTGCTCTAAACTTTGCCTCCCTATCCCCTCCTACGGATATTTTTGTTCACCTTTTAAAGAAGGAGTGAAGCTGGACCCCCCAGTGTAGAGCGTTGTTAGGGGGGTTGTGGTAATGGGGGGTGGATAGGGAGGGGAACACCCATATAGAAGGGGAGGGGGAAGGGTTAGGGTGTTGATGGGCAGGAAACTGGGAAAGGGAATAACATTCGAAATGTAAATAAGAAACACCCAATTTAATAAAGATGGAGAAAAAAAAAGAAATGATCTGTCAGGACAATGAATAACTCTATTACTTTATGGCTAACTCTCTAGATTTTAACTCATTAACACAATCTGATTAATCTTTCCACCTCAAAACATTGAGATAAGACCCCAAGTTAACCCATGTAATAGAAAATTTGCTCCGTATCCCTCATCATTAATGGCAAATTTTCTTTTGTTTATGATATTCTTATTAATTTAGTTTAAGTACTCTCACTACTTTTTTTCTCACACAATTTTGTTTAAGATATTCTCATTACTATATTAATTTCTATTTACCTATTTAATTCCCAGTGCTCAGGATATCATACTTCAGAGAAGAGACATCGGCAATCATTTGTCACTATAGAAACAGAAGTACTTGGTAGGCACGTCTTTATCACCTTCACTCCAAGCTCTTAGCACAACTCAAACAAGACACGGTTTTCATCTATCTTTTATTTGTCCACTCGTGTCCAAGCTCAACCAGGAGGCACTTTTTTTTCTATCTTTCAGCTTATGTCTGCTCATAATTAAGTAAATAGCTTTATATGCTTTATAGACATTTTATTTTAATGAATGTACCTTTAAAATAATGCTGAGATTTCTTGTTGATGGTATAAAAATGCATGCAGATAAAGCAATTTATAAATATTACTCATTATCCATTTCATTTGGCAGGCATTAGACAGTTTTTTTATTTCTTTGAAACAAAACAAAAATCAACTCCCGATATTCAGCTTTAAAGAAATTCAGCTTGTGTTAAAGGAAGGGGAGCAAAATGAAATTATTTACATCGAGTTGGCTCATTTGATGTCTCTGGGGGGGGGGGGGTTGGGCTCTGGAGCTTTCAACTGTTTCCTCATCCCTGCCCTAGAATGCTGGACTCCTTTCAATCATTTGCTGATTTCTGGAGCATTTCTCAGTCTGACAACTCTTAGATAAATTGAGTACTTTTCTTCATGCTCTTTAAAAATCAATTTTCTTTAGCTTCATAGTTTTATCTATTTCAGTGAATGATGGTTGATTCCTCCCATTAAAGCCTTCTCAAAGCTAAAAACCTTGTAGTTCAAAGTCCTAGATAATAATTTGACAACATTTTTGAAGTCTGTCAAAAATCTTATAATACTAGGATGCTCAAGTATCAGCTTCCCACTTTTGTGCCAGATGCCAGAATCACTCATCACTCCTACATAAGTTCTTTGAATCTCAGTTGAACATTTTTTCTTTTTTGTAGTAGAATGACATTCTTGTACATGCCAATATGTGTGGGAAAGGGTGACATAAACAATATATATTTAAACATATGAGGAAAATATATCTACTTAGAAAGGTAGGAGAATTTAGGAGGAGTTTAATTTTAAACTATTTTTCTCTTTTATAAATTAATAATTGCTTTATTTTCCCACTCTCTTTTGACTTCCCTTTAAATGACTAATATGTGTAAATTATTATTAGTTAAATATATTATACCTTAGTGTAACTATACTGAATAGAATAAAATAATGCATTGCTGATAATATTCGAAAGGCCCTATCAGAGAATGAGGCCAATTGATAAGACTAGCATCCGAATGTGGGCTAACCTGGTGATGGGCCCTTGAACATCTTCTGTAGAGAGCTGCGACGTGCCGCACCTCAAAGATAGCGCTGGTTTCTGCCTTCCACCCTCCCAACGGTGAGCGCTCCTTGCAGTAAACAAGTCCTTATTTGTCTATGTCTGCCTGGCCTACTAGCTTCCGCATAGTGACAGCCTATCTACATGACCCACGTGGCTTGCTAGGACTGGCCAGTGCTAGCTATTTAAGTGTGGTGCAGGGCGTTCCTCGGGGAGAGAGAGTCAGAAGAGATAGAGGTCAGAAGATTGTATCAAGGTTCCTGAGTAAAACTGCTTGAAGAAGATCTCCTGTGGTCGTGTCTTCCTTGCTGGTCGAGGTTGGGCACGGCAATCTTCATGATTTGTTACTAACTCATTTAGTGCTAAGGATCTACTAAAAAGGTCCAGTCAGAAAAGCTCTTGTGAAGGATCTTAAGGATGAATATTGAAGGAATCAAGTCAGGAATAGGGAAAATGTTAAAATACTATTTAAACATAAAGAAGTAAAAAACATCCTAAATTTTAAACATATAATAAAATATGATCCAAAGGATTAAAAGATGTGTAATTCAAAAAGTAGAAAGGAATAGAAGATAAGTTTAATATATAAATATGCAAATTAGCATAAAATGGTAATTAACCCAGACATGGGGGTGGGGTTATGAATAATTCAGAGACAGAAGGTATTTTAGTTTATACCTAATTGATTTTAAAGTAGGTCACTCAAACAGTGAATGGATTCAGTCATTTATTGATGTGTATCTACAAAATCTTTAAAACTGTAAGAAATCAGACATAACTTATTATTAGCTCTGACCCCCTTCTGTGATGTTTGAGCCCAGATGGACAATTCCTTCTATGACTTTTCTACTACTATTTTAAATGGTGGCTGAAAGTTTCAGTAGGAAGATTTTAAACAATTTTTTTGTTGTCAGTTTTGGTGCCTTCCTTTTTTAATTAATTAACTGATTTGTTTCTCTTTAAGACATATAAGGGTCAGTGCAATGGGGAAATAGGTTAAAGGCACCTGGAACATATCCTGTAGAATTGGATTAGGTTTACAGGGTCCATACTGCAAAATGAAAGAACTGACTCCCTCAGGTTATCCACTCATCTGCATGGACACACACACACCAATACCAACACCCGTATACTCCCCAAAGAACACACACACACACACACACACACACACACACATGGTCACGTTTTTAAAATGTTTATAATTATAAAGGCTACAGGGAGATATTACAGAAATTATTTAAACTCAGACTACGATTATTCCAATAGCATTGGCATTTCAACTTTTGCAAGAATAGTAAAGTAATAAAAGCATATTTTTTGTTTTTCTTTCTCATCTATTGGTTAAACTATACCCATTGAATATGGCTATAAAGGAAAAGTCAATTCCTTAGTGTTTTCTTATCTGTTTCCTCTGTTATGTCAAAAAACAGAATGCATTGGTAAATTCATTTCCAATTATCAAATAAAGGTAAGAGAAACAAAGTCTATCAATTATATACTCATCTGCTTATGTTTACTTGGATCACTTATTGATTATTTGGAAGTTGACATGTAAGCTTAGATCAAAGTGTATGGTAATGAATAATTACATTGAAAATACTTTATACCTATGACAAATCCAATAAATGTTATAACAGTCTTATACAACAGATATTAAACAACAATATCTCAGTGTTGGTAGGAAACAGCTTTTTGAATGTACTTGTAATACGTATACCATAAAATTTCATGTATGAACTCTTATGTATGCTAGTTTGACTAGTATACAATATACACATCTGAAAAAAAGATGCCTTCTTTCAGCCTCTGTGGACATCATACATTCTGGCACAAACACACAAGCACACACACACACACACACACACACACACACACACACACACACACACTTAATTTTTAAAATGTCTTACCGAAAAAGTTACATTTTTTTCAGATAGACATAATCAACTATGAACCAATATTTTGAAAATAAATTAATTCAGAGAGAATAAATCAAAACACTTTTTACATAGAAACTATATTTTTGTCTACAACCATTAGTAATCCACAGGTTTAGATATGTTCAATAATTTTTTTCTTTCCTTATTATAATATTAGTACCACCTTTATTTATTTTGTGACAATCATTTCTACATGTCCAATGTAGGTATTTATTACTCTTTTACCTCCACTTTATGAACCCTGGCTTCCCTCTCCTATTTCTTGTTGGTTCATTTGGGGGTGTGTGTGTGTGTGTGTGTGTGTGTGTGTGTGTGTGTGTGTGTGTATTATATATTTAGCCTAGTTTAACAAGAGGCATCTTTAAATCTTTTTCACTGGAATTAATAAAACTCAATTATTTAATGTTTACCTCTGGTATATTCCTCAAAGAAAAACTGGTTCTGGGAACTTCGTCAAGCTATCTTTTTATAATATTAATTGATATTTACTTATTTCTAATTAAGTTAAACTAGTCTCTCTCATACTTTTTCTCCCCAGATATAAATTGTTTATGTTTTTCATGGAAACCCCAATGGAGGAGTTAGGGGAAAGACTGAAAGAGCTGAAAGTAAGAGAAACAAAGTCTCTTTGAAGGGGATCGCAACCCTATAGCAAGAACAACAATAACAACCAACCAGATCCCCCAGACCTCAAAGGGACTAAACCACCAACCAAAGAGCACACATGGAGGTACCAGGCTCCAGCTACATATGTAGCAGAGGACGGCCTTATCTGGCATCAATGAGAGGAGTGGCCCTTGGGCTTGTGAAGGCTCCATTCTCCAGTGTAGGAGAATGCTAGGGTTGGGAGGCAGTTGTGTGTGTGTGTAGAGGACCCTCATAAAAGCAGGGGGAGAGGATGTGATAGGGGGATTGATCAGGGGAAACTGGGAAAGAGGACATTTCATTAATAAATGAAATAATTAAAAAATTAAAAATCCTTATTTTTTAAAAATTTCCTTTTGGAATATTTACTTACTCATTATGTTTATGTATTATGTTGCATATCTCAGTCTCTGTGTCTGTGTTTCTCTCTCTCTCTCTCTCTCTCTCTGTATGTGTGTGCTTATGTGTATGTCTGTCTGTCTGTCTCTCTCTATGAGTGTGTGTGTGTGTGTGTGTGTGTGTGTAAATACACATATTTACATCCATTCCATGGTGCAAGCATGAAGTTCAGAGGACAGTTTACAGGTCACTAGTGGGTCCACCGTGTGGGTCTCAGCAGATCCAACTTAGGTCATTAGCCTCAGTATTAGTGGCCTTATACTAAGTAAGTGATCTCTCCTTCTTCCTTTTATTTATTTTTGAATTTGTAGTGAGGGAATATGATTTAGTTATTATATCTAATTGTTGCTGACTATAGCCATATTCTATGCTGAAAGAAAAAATTACCAGAGAACCATTGGCTTACGCAACATTTATTTTTACACAGGTCTGGAGGCTGCAGGTCCATAAACTTAGCTGGTTTCTCCTGATAATTCCATCTTTAGTGTACAAAGGATCTTGCTTTTCTAATGAATGTAGGTCTCTAGTGTGTGTATGAACACAAATTAGATTGGGAATGCATCTCCATATGGCCTGATTAAACTCCTGCTCTTCCAAAGACCCACGCTCCTGAGCTCCATTCCTGGCCCATTCCAGGCAGGTCACAACGGCCCGTAACTTTTATCTCCAATGCATAGTGAAAATTCTTCAGACCTCCATTGGTCCCTGCACACATTCACACACAAAGAAAAATAAAAACCTCTATGAAAGAAAATGTATTAATAAGAAAGTCTTGTAATTTGGGGAGAAATAAAATCATTTGGGGAAGTTATCTTGAAATCGTCATTTTGTGGGAAGCTATAGTAAAATGTATGCAAACTAAAATTAAAAAGCAGTCGTAAAATTATATGCAAATGGCAAAATTATAAAAGGTTATTTGCTGCTAAAACAACATTCCTTTGCCTGCTTTCTGCTCCTACAAATGTGCATGTAGTTGTCTGTAGTTCCAGTAACTCTTAGGGAGTGCTGTTTTAAGCAAAATGATGCATTGTGTCCTTTATATTTCAGGGTCACTATTCAGCTGTAATTTTTATTTACTCTTCAGTGGATTCCCACAGGAATACTTAAAAATTGGATTTAATATAGCAAGCTTATTAATATCATCTTTCTTAATTTTGTTGAATATTTTCTTTTTTAAATGTGCTTAAGAATAATCACCTCTGAGCCACCTTTGAGCAAAGCAGATGGCATGTTAAGTTGTGAAGTGCTTGTCAGCTACAAGGAAACCCGTTACAACAGCAAACACACACAGAAGCAGTAGTATTGGATTAATGATATATCACAGTGTCTCACTTGTCTATGTGTTTTACTAGTTCCTATATACAACAAATAAATTGTGGGCTATACTGAATACTCAAATACTAAGCTATATTTTCCTTTGATAATTTACAACATCTCTTTCTCAGATCCCCTGTCATTTTAATTCTCTTTAGATTTTTCTTCCTTTTTATCCACCAGAAAACTTTGTCTTGAACCAGACTAGTGTTCCATCACCATTGACAAGTTAACCTTGGACATGAAGAATCAATTACTACCTTTCATTTTGAAATTGTGCTCAAACTGGTTTCCATGACACTGGATTTTCTTGTTTTCTCTTTACAAATCTAAAATTGAACTTTTTTGTCTTTGATTTATTTTTATTTGTTTTAAAGATAAAAAGATAATTTGATGGGGAAAATATTACATAGTATGTATTTTATACAAAACACTGATAAATATCAATAACTTAAAACTTAGATGAGGCACACAAATTATTTTTGAGTTCCTTTTTACTTCCTTGTAGAAATTTTTCATTCCCTTTATTACCACAGTAAAACATGTTTTAGAAATAGTTTTAAGAAATATATTGAACTTTTGAATTTTTTAATTTTTCTTTAATCCTTTTCTAAAGTCTCGACACCATCCCCCTCCTGGTCTGCCCCTCGACCATTCTCCACCCCATACCTCAACCCTTTGCCTTTTGTCCTATCATGCACTCCGAGTCTACCATCTTCCTCTCCCCTTATACCTACCCTTTTACCCCTTTAAACTTTCTCCAACATAAAAACAAAAATCTCATTGTGGAAGCAGTACTATGTTCCACTACCACATTCCAAAGTAGACCCGTTTGTCTACTCTTCTTGGCTTACAAATGTTCATTGCAATGATTTGTTGGTCTGCTACTCTACAGATACTGGAACTTTCCTAGGAAAGATATCCTTTGTTTTTATTTTCCCCAGTGTCATGGAGATCCCAGAGTTTTGGATATTTAGGATCAACCCCTTCATGCATGGCAGCAGTTCATAGATGAGGTAGATGTTGGGGTAGGCCAATTTAAATCCCTGGATCTGGGTCTGAGAGGTATCTGAGATGGTCAGCCCACCAGCTCTCCACTCTCATACCCTCAGAGCTGGCTCTCCAACGACCCCCACAACCAGGACCTGCCAGCTCTACTCTGCTGCCCATCAAATCATAAAGGCCTCAGGCCTTCTTTTCCTAAGTGTTGTACCTGGTGAGGGTCATGGTCAGTTCTCCTACTCTCACGACACCCGGATTAAGCAATCTGGCCATGCATAGATTGCAAGGGACAAGGGAGGGGCCATCCCTTTCTCATCTACAGCACTGCCCTGAAAACAAGAGACAGGAAAGATTCTCCTGGGCTCATACCCTTGGGGAGGCTCATGGGTAATCCTTACATCCAGGGACAGCTCCATTGTGCTGCCCATGCAAGGCCTGTTCTCCTGACTGCTGTAGCAGAGGAGAGGTCATGCCACCTCTATTCCCTGCCAGAGGTGGCCAAGGGTGAGGTTGGGGGAGGGCATCTCTCTCATGCACTCTGCCACATGGCAGACCAAGGGTAGCGCCAAATTTCCCAAACTCAGGATAGCACCCTCAGAGCAACCCCCTTCTGCCCCCCCCAAAATCAGCTCTACTGTGCTGCCAAGATATGGTATATATAACCTGTTCTCCTAAGTGTCGTAGCAGGTAAGGGGGCAGAGTCACCTCTTCTACTCTCCTAACCCTAGCAGAGCCAGTTCCCCCACACACTGGTGAGGGCAAAAGGGAGAAGGGGCGAATCTCTCTTTTAATGATGTAGTTGGATAGCATACGGGAGGCAGAGTCTGCTTTCTCACACTCAATGCCTCGGTCCAACATACTCACAATCCCCACATTCAGGACCAGTAGAGCCTACTGTGCTGCCCAGGTAAAGTGCAGAGCCTTCTCTCTGTGCACTGCATCAAGAGAGGGGCAGGAACACCTCTCTTGCTCTGATGACTTCAGGGCCAGATCTCATGCCTGTCATAGGTGGTGAGGGCAGAAGAGCATCTCTCCCTTACACATATCTCTGCACAACACACAAGTGGAGGGATCAGCTCTCCCATGCTCACATCCTTGGGGTATCTTCCTTGTGCCACGGCCACCAGGGTCAACTCTACCGTGCTACCTGACTGAGGTACAGGGCCTCTTCTCTTGAAGAGTAAGGCCAATTCTTCTGCTGTTATGACCACAAGCACAGGTGTTCTGCATGCCACAGGTGATGAGCAGCAAGGAAGAAGGATGGTATCTCTGCCTTATCCCTGCTACCTCATGAGAAACAAGTGGTAGAGCCAGCTCTCCCGTGTTTATATCCTCAGGACTGGCTTACCTGTAACTCTTGTTCTCATGTGTACAGCAGTTAGGTGTGGGTTTTGTTCACCTGCACCCATGTTTCTGGAGCCAGTTCCCCAACAATAGTCAAGTGAAGGGTGTAGCTGGCTCTGCCTAGCATTCTGATATCAACATCCCCAGGGGACAAACCAGACCAAGTATATCTGTCTGGCCTTTGGTGAGTATCAGATTCCTGCTGGTGCAGGGCCAGGGCCAGGGCCAGGGACCCAGACATTGTTCCCAGTGACTGCACAGAGGAGGATCGCAACATGGTCCCAGATTGCAACATTGGCCACTTAGAGGAGATTGTTCCCAGTCGCCTTGAATCTCCAGTTCTGCCTCTCTTCTTTGTGTCCACAGCTTTCTGGTCTTCCTCTCTTCCATTTCTCCACCACGTATTTGCTCCTCTTCTTGATACCTGGGGTCTCTGAGTGTCTGGGATCATCTCAGGAGTGGTCTCAGGTGTACTATGCCCAGCTGATATATTATGGAGGTGAGGAGTCATCATCTCTGGCATGCTTTGTCCCGTGCACAGCATGAGGCTGGTGGCCATTTCAGGCTAGCTCTGTCTAGGGTCCATGGCCCCAGTGTGGTGGTCATCTTGGGCTTGCACCTTGACCATCCTGCCCAATTTTCCTTTTGTGAGTGTTGTCTTTCGCAGGCTCACCATCTCCCGGGGCCCTGATCCCAGCTCCCAGGCATCCCTTCCTCTAGTCTCCTGCTTGCTTGACATCCAGGGAGCCCATCTAGGACTGCTTGGCACCACACGGGTGTCACAAGCTCCATTTTCTTCAGAGAATATTAAACTAGTTACTCAGGTGTTAATAATTAGAGCACTGAGCATAGACATAGCTGCTCTCCTCTCTGCCGCCTACTGATGTACATGTGACATGGCAACTACATGTGCCATGCTTCTAAGGGCCCAACATGCTTTTATTCTTGATTTATTTCTAAACTTTGAAAACATATTTGATAATTTATCATATTTGCATGTAATGTGAAATTATATCCTCTTATTTTAACAAGTTACTTTAAATATTTATACTCAGTGATTTTTGCTATATATTGATTCTAGAAATTTTATCTAATTGTGTTGAATATTTATAATTATGTATTATTATTATTATTAGAAGCATAGTAATCCATTTGATAGGTATGATATATTTCTTGTCCTCATAATAATAATTTTTATTATTTTCATTCTAATATATTTTCCCTGTAGTAAAGGAAAATGAACTTAAAACTATGAATGATAGATAAACACTAACGTTGAGCTATATTCTCGGGTCTTTCTTACCATAACTGTGGTTTAAATTTTGATATCTATTATGAGCATTCATTCCACTCTTCATTCTATCAATGCATAGGTACTTCAAAAATTCTTTGTTCTGTAATTGTTGTACTTCTCTTATTGACACAGTGCTCAGGATCTTTCTGTTTTCAACAATGAATTTCAGACAAAACCAACAAAAACTATGACTACTAGTTTTAATTTTCTCATTTTGAGAAAAAATGATAATGAAAGCATAGATTATACTTAACAGAAGGATAGCACATTGGCCCAAAATGGTGACACAAGGACTCTAAGTCCACAGTGAGGCAGGAGTGTATACCAACGCATATAAATTAGATGGATCTTTATCCCTATGTACAGATGGCTACTGTTTAATTTTGGACAAAGTGCAGAAGCTCAGGTTGTGAACCTCACATAAGAAGAAACTCATGCATGACCATGAAAAGCCAGATTGTCTTTCACTTTGATTGTGGTGAATTTCCTTGCTGTCTTTTTATCTTTCCATCTACCAGGATATTTAAGATTGAAAAATATTCATAAGACAGAGGGAACGAATGCTTCACTCCTTCTTTAAAAGGAGAACAAGAATACCCTTGGGAGGGAATAAGGTGGCAAAGTTTAGGACAGAGGCAGAAGGAACACCCATTCAGAGCCTGCCGCACAGGTGGCCCCTACATATACAGCCACCAAACTAGATAAGATGGATGAAGCAAAGAAGTTCAGGCTGACAGGAACCGGATGTAAATCTCTCCTGGGAGACACAGCCAGAATATGGCAAATACATAGGCGAATGCCAGCAACAAACCAATGAACTGAGAACGGGAACCCCGTTGAAGGAATCAGAGAAAGGACTGAAAGAGTTTGAAGGGACTTGAGACTCCATATGAACAACAATACCAACCAACCAAAGCTTCCAGGGACTAAGCCACTACCCAAAGACTATACATGGCCTGACCCTGGACTCCAACTACATAGTTAGCAATAAATGGCCTAGTAAGAGCACCAGTGGAAGGGGAAGCCCTTGGTTCTGCCAAGACTGAAACCCCAGAGAACGTGATTGTGGGGGGGAGGGGGGTAAGGGGGGGAGGAGGGGGAGGGGAACACGCATAAAGGGAGGGGAAAGGATTAGGGGGATGTTGGCCTGGAAACCGGGAAGGAGAATAAAAATTGAAATGTAAATAGGAAATACGCAAGGTAATAATGGTGGAGGAAAAAAAATACCCATAAAGCTCAGGTAATTATTAATGGCGGGCATTAGAGGTACATTCAAGGGAAGGGGGACAGAAGGAATAAATACGAAGTATTAAAAGGGAACAATGGAACTGGAAGAACTAAACTAGGGCAATGGAGAAGAGTTCAGGGTACAAGAGAAAGTAGATGAAGGGATAATAACACCAATAAACTTTAGGGGGAAAAAAAAAACACAGAAATCTACCGCTACCAATGGGAAGTCCATGAATCTGGGAATTGTTCTGTCCATGACTCTGGATGTCTCTGCTGGTCTTCAGTATACACTGTAATTCTGTAATCCTAAGGAGTAGACTCTAATGCCGGTAAAGTAATAAACTTGCTAATGAGAACAAGGACAAGCAGGCAAAGAGCAAAAGCTTCTTTCTTACATGTCCTAAAAAAAAAAAAAAGACAGAAGGAACAATGTCCTGCCTTCTCTGAAGCTGTATGATGGATTCCAAAGGCCTGCCTCTTAAAGAGTAGATTTTGTGTGGTGAATCAGATACTATAATTTCAGTTCCAAAATAAATTCTCTACATCTATACATTAAATAAATTTTGTAGTGTTTGTCCCTTTAGCCTAGACAGTTAAAGCAATCATATTTCTCAATAAATGTAAAAAATTTAAAATATGATTTGAAATTATTCTAATGTTATATATTATAATTTAATGTAGATTGCATCATCTCAGAAGCCTTCTATAAAGGCTAAGACTTGCAAGTGACTTTCCTGAAAATGGCCCACCATTTTTCATGGCCTGCAATGGCTGAGATCTGAAATGCTAGGTCACCAAAAACTTTATTCTGGGATTTTTTCTTGGTGCTGATATGCCTTTTTCTGTCATTCTTACAAAACCTAAAGTTTCTTGGACATCAACACACCCTATTAGGCAGAATTGCTCCATAATCGTATAATATTTGCAGATGTGCAGATGAATTGATGACTTCATAATTATTAATGATTTTATAGAATTACTAAATTTATACAAGTAATTTCAAGCCCTCTATAGAACAAAGCTTCAAATAGAGCTCCGTAAATCTTCACATGTCATAAGATATTTATACTAGGTTAAAAAAACAGGCTTGGAACAAATTTGTGATAAAAAACAAACATACAAAAACAAAAACAAAAAGATTATTTCTTGGTTAGATCCAAGGATGAAGCCACAGGTGTGACTATGACAAATCAAGGTCATATGAAACTATTGCTTTGAACTTATAATAAGCCTATAGAATGAAACAGTGCTTTGAAATTTTTTATTGACTTTCTTCTGTAACTTCCCTTTTATGGAATATTTTGTGTATGAGGTAATTCTTTCTTTTTTCTTTAAGTTTTGAAGATTTTTTTTTTAATTTTTTTCTTGGATTGTTTTTACTCACATTTCAAATGTTATTCCCTTTCCTGGTTTTCTATCCATAAGCCCCATATCCATCCCCCTTCCCCTTTCTTCTATGACGGTGTTTCCCCTCCCTAACCACCCCACTTGCAGCCCTCGCATTCCTCTGTGGGGCTTCCAGCCTTGGCAGGACCAAGGGCTTCTCCTCCCATTGGTGCCCAACAAGGCCATCCTCTGCTACATATGCCGCTGAAGTCATGGGTCAGTCCATGTGTACACGTTGGTTAGTGGTTTAGTCACTAGGAGCTCTGTTGGTTGGTATTGTTGTTCTTATGGGGTTGCAAGCCCCTTCAGCTCCTTCAAACCTTTCTCTAACTCCCCCAATGAGTACCCCTTTCAAGGGTTTGCTGCTAGTATTTGCCCCTGTATTTGTCATGCTCTGGCTGATCCTCTCAGGAGACAGCTATATCTGGCTCCTGTCAGCATGCATTTCTTGGCTTTATCAATATTGTCTAGGTTTGGTGAAGATTTTTACAATAATCCTTAAATACCACAAAGGCTGGGTAGGTATCTACCCACTATGCATTATGTCTACTTCCTTGCAAATAGCCCAGGATATGGACTGTTATAATCTGTTTGGGCTGCTCTTAACTCCAATTGACTGTCCCTTTTAGGCTTGTATTGTATGTTTGTGTTTGTTACATATGTTCATGCCTGTATAGGTGTGAGTTGACAGACTATAAGTCCATATTTCATAAGAGAGTGATGGAGATCTTGAGCACCTTTGCCATGCTGGATTATTGTCTGGCTTGATCTTGTAAAGGCAATTAGAGCAGGCTATCATGAGCTCAAGAATGTAGAAACTCATGAGTATTAGGAGTCCTGGTAAGTCTAGAAGACAATGATTCAGTTTTTCTATTTTTGGATTGTGTGTTCTGTATTTTTGTTTTTGTTTTGTTTTTGTTTTTGTTTCATTTTGTCTTGTTTTTGTTTTTTTTTTTAAACAGTCTCACGCTTAATTGATGGCGTAAAGCACTGGATAAAATAGTTGGACAGTGAACATCTAAGACTTGCCCATCTCTATGTATCATGTTTTGTTGTTACAAGTTTATGATGCTACATCAGGTTTTATGTGTGTACTGTGTATCTAAATTCAATTTCTTCCAGTTGCTTCATGTTTGCATAAAAAACACTTTATCCATTCAGCCATCTCTGTAGATTTGCTTTTGTTTTTTGTTTTTTGGGTTTTTCTCTCTTTTTTTTTTTTTTTTTTTTTTTGCATTACCCCAGCCAGTTTTGAGGTTGAAGCAAGTTTATTTTTTTTTAGTCTGCTTTTATACCATTTTATTTACATGCAAGTAATAAGGTCAGTTCTAGGTTAAGGGAACAAGTAAAGCAATAAACACAAATAGTCATGGAACAAGCAAGGCAATAAACAAAGCCCTGTGATCACTGTTTCTAAGGGCTTATCAGGATGACCAAGATACTGGAGTCTACTTTGCTGTCCTAGCCCAAGATCATATTTGTGCCTGAAGCCTACTTCTTTGTTCTAGTCTAAAATCAGATTCCTCTCTGAGCTTTCTTTCCTGCTCTTTCCCAATGTTTAATTTTTGCCTGGAGTAGCCTTCCTTTCCTGTCTTGGTTCAATGTCAAATTTCTGCCAAGTGGCCCCCAAAACTCTCCACATCTCCTCTTTTTCTATTTCATAAACAAGACTACATCTTTCTTAGGTTGTCTTGACAAGAATGTCTTCATTACCCATCGTGGAATATACATTATCAAAAGCAATGCACTTATGTCTTAGGTTGATAAAGTTCCTTGCAGAACTTACCTGTTTCTGACTGCCAGCTTGTTAAATTAATAACTCTATCTGGGGGTTCACTTTTAGTATTAAGCCATGTATTTTGGCCACCAACATATTGATGTTGTTAAAGGCAAGTTTTATCACAATGGGCAGAAATAAAAGTATCCAAGGACAAGGAAGGCAAGCATGATCAATCTATATGTGCCATTCTTGATGTTTGGCCAAGATGGAAATATTGACCTCAGGCCACGAATAATTTTATTAGCAATATCTGCAACATCAAAGCTCAGCAGAGCAGTATTCTTTAAATTCATAATCTCACTATTCAAAGTTAAAACATCCAAAGAGGTGTTGGAGTTATGCTAAACAACCTGCAGGTGTCTTTAAACTGTTTCCCCATTATAGTGACTATCATCGTAAATTTTAGAAATAACATAAATCCATCATTATTTAGCATGATGCTCAAGATGGCTTCTCATTCTTATACTCTGAACTTCCTCTCCAATAATTTGAATAGTATCAATAAGAGCATCAAAACACCTATTTAAATCCTCTTGTGAACTCAGAGCACTAGTAACTTTTTTTTTGATAAATAGTTAAGAAAAGTAGTTGTCTTAACTTCTTGTGTCAAAGCAATTGCAGAACCAATAGGTCTAGCTATTAATGTATTAACTAAAGCTGCCATATCAGCCATATTTAAACCCACTACACCCTTGCTTCTATTTAAAGCATGACTCACTTTTTTTAGTACTTGCAAGCTTTTTTTTCCCCAGAATACCAAGGTCATGTAATACTCACAGGCAATAAAACAAAAACTAGTTGATACACCACCATAACAGACATGCTAGATTTCAACATAG
This sequence comes from Rattus rattus, assembly GCF_011064425.1. Taxonomy (NCBI): domain Eukaryota; kingdom Metazoa; phylum Chordata; class Mammalia; order Rodentia; family Muridae; genus Rattus; species Rattus rattus. The sequence continues at coordinate 73,893,452 of NC_046157.1, forward strand.
TAACACAATTAGAAAGTGTACAATCAATACAACGTATATTAAATTCTGAGTGAGAAACAAAGTAGTTTTAACATGACCAATTAATAAAAGATTGGGAGTCTTAACTCATGCTCAAAGTCCAGATCCTGTTCGAGTTTTATCCATTGCTAGCATATCTTCATAACGAACTGCAGCAAACTTCCTAACCAATATGTAATTTATGGCTTGTGATTGCTTAAAATTGTTCCTTAGATACTGTTAATTCTCAAATTTTGCAACTATTTATATAAAAACCTAATTTAAGAGGACCTACTGTTCCTTATTTTACAGGACAGTTAAGAGTTCATAGCGGACCCATTAGTTAGGGCAATGCCTCAGCACATTTGTATACAGAAAGATTATAGGCTTACACAGGAAACACTGCCCATACAATCTCATTCTTCACATCATCAAAACAGCAGTAGCTTGAGACAACAATTTGGTATTTCTAGAGAATGTGCACATCAAATTGTAATGATTTTCCTGAACGTCCTCAATTTCTACCTGTACCTCATAATGGTGTTAATTCTCAAGGACTTGTACCTAATCAATTATGGCAAATGGATGTTACTCATATTTTTGTTTTGGCAAAATTAAAATATTTGTTTGTGACTCTTGCTACCTTCTTGTAGGGAGCTGTATTGGATTTGGGCCTGGCCGCTTTGTAACTGTATGGCCACAGTTAAGATTACTGCCATAAAGTCATGGGATTGTTGGACAGAGGCCTCTCCCATGTATTTACCGCACAGGAAGAAAAGATCAAGTAATAAACACCAGGTGTCTCCACTGCATGACCTCTGCTGAGCCCGGCTGATGCACTTGGAACCGACACACCTGGGCCACACCTGGGTGATGGTCAATTTACTTCTGCCTTTTGCTTCCTCAGCCTTTATCCTTGAGATTTTAGGCTGGTCTTCTAGGATTTCTCCCTAATTAATTCAGGTCTCCTAGTCGGTCTTTTGTCACCGAAGTCATGAGCCAGGTAATCAGGAGCCAGGGTTTCCCACTGTGCTTCCCAGATATTTTCTACCTGGAGAACTTGGGTATATAAGTGGTAAATAAAGCTACAGGAGATTCTTCCTCCTTTCTCTCTCTCTCTGACTCTCTTCTCTCTCTCTCTCTCTCTCTCTCTCTCTCTCTCTCTCTCTCCTCTCTCTCTCTCTTTTCCTCTCCTGGCTTGACACGATAACCTGTATGTGTGTGTGTGTGTGTGTGTGTGTGTGTGTGTGTGTGTGTTTCTTTCATCCCACAGGCTTTCGCCTGATTCTTGGTTCCATGTCGGTGCAGGCGCTGACACCTTCTCAGGCTTTCTAGTTGCAATTGCTTTAACAGAAGAAGCAACTAAAAATTTACCTAATCATTGCTTACGTTGTTTTCCTATGCTTGGTGTTCCAAATCAGATGAAAACAGATAACGGAACTGGCTACTGCACTCACTTGAGATATTGTGTACACAATTTAAGGTTACCCATATTACTGAGCTTCTTTATAATTCTCAAGGAAATGACATTTTGGAACTTTAAAACAATATCTTCATAAAATGAAAAAGGGGGAGTTAGATCCCTGTACACCACACATTTAAATTCTGTTCTATATATTCTAAAACTTTAAAATTTGGATGCCAAGGGACTCTCTGAGTGCCTATGGCACCCTACAACTAGGGATACTTATCACATACTGCCATATGGCATGGCCCTGATCAGGCATTTAATATGGGGAAGAGCATATGTTTGTGTTCTTTCCTCAGAATGTTGCAGGAGTGTAGTAGCTGCAAGAATGATTGTTAAGACATGTTGATGCTGGGACAAAGGATGATGTTGACCTATGACTGTGGAAACTGCCTTCAAAAACCTAAAAAGAGAAATTATAATGACTCATCTCTTTCCTTTAATGTGACAAGTTATTCTAACTCAATCATGGACTAGTCTGGAAATCAATCCAATACTGGAAATAACATTCTTCATTTGGAAGGCTGGTTCTGGACATTTTCAGAGACACATTTGGAAGTTAGCTTTAGTTTTTTTTCAATGAGACATTTTATGTTTGAATGACATTTAAAAGTTGAAAGAGAAAAATATAAATGTAATATCATATTTAGTTATACAGTAATATTCTGAAGCTAAATTGTTTACTCATGATTAGAAATGTTAACATTTCTACTGTGTATTTCATAATGTAAATAATAGTGTATGCCATCTATGTTTAAGAAAGTTATATTTAAAATGATTTTGCTTTATATTTTCTTAAGAAAATTCACTATGAAAATTGATTTTTTTCCAACAATTTTATTTATCTTTCTGATATTCTTGTGGCTTTAGCCATAGTTAAAAGGAATAAACACATAGTTTTGAGGTAATGTAAATTTGGAAAATTTGGATTGTTGTTGCTGAATTTATTGAGGAAAAAGTTTCATAATATACAATCTAATGTTTTGTCGTTCTAATCCCAGGAATTAACAATATTTGGTTTTTAGTATCTCTCTAAATTAGAGAGTCTCCAGCAAAAATACACAAAGTTTAAGAATGGATGAGAAAATAGGTCCCATCATTTTGCTGAATACAAGACACATGATTCAATGCCATATATACACAATACCTCAGAGTATATGACTGTTTTCAAGCAAACAGAAACAAGAAACAAGCTGGAGTAGCCATTTTAATATCTAACAAAATAGAATTCCAATCAAAATTAATCAAAAGAGATGAAGGACAATATATACTAATGAAAACGAAAATTCAACCAAGATGATGTGTCAATTGTGAATATCTATTCCCAAATACAAAGCCACTTATATTTGTAAAATAAATATTACTAAAGATTAAATCACATATTGAAATCAAACATTAATAGTGGGCTACCACAATGCATCATTCCCACAAAATGAACAGGTCATCCAGATAGAAACTAAATAGATAAATAATGAAAGCAACATGTTATAACATAAATGAACCTAACAGATAGCTACAGAAACATTTTACCAAAATACATACGAATATACTATTTTCTTAGTACCTCATAGAACCTTCCCCAAATTTGACTAGATACTGGAAAACAAAGTAAGTGTCAACAGATGTGAGAAGACATATCTCCATTTACCTTATCAGAATACCATAGATTTAAGGTGAACTTCAGCAACAACAAAAATGACAAAAAGACTCTTGGAAAACCTCATGGAATGAGAAATATTCTTTAGACAATGACCACTAGTCCAGGAAGAAAGGAAGAAATTTAAGACTTTCTAAAACTGAAAGAAAATTAATGCACAACATACACAAAATTAAGGAGTACTATGAAAGCATTGACCAGAGGAAAGTTCACAGCATTATCCCAAAAAGAAATTAGTAACATCTCATACTAGTGGCTTAACAGCACGACTGAAAGCTCTAAAACAAAAAGAAGCAAACACAACCAAGAAAAATAGATGGCAGAAAATAATCAAATTCAAAGGTTAAATCAATAAAATAGAAACAAAGCAAACAATATAATGAATCCATGAAATGAAAAATTTATTCTTTGAGAAAAATCAAGTCAACTAACTAAAAAGCAGAGATAGAATCTCCAAATTAACAAAATCAGAAAGGAAAAGGGGGGAGGGCAAAACAACTGACACCAAAGAAGCATTAGTTCTTATTTCAAAAGCCTGTGCTCCACAATATTGGATTTTTTTAAGTGAATGGTTTTCTTGATAGATACCACTTACCAAATTTTGTCTAGATCAGACAAAAATATACATAGACCTATAATCGTTAAGGAAATAGAGAGTGTCATAAAATTTTTCCAACCGAAAATTCCCAGGATCATATGGTTTTAGTACATAATTCCACCAGACCTTTAAAGGAGAGCTAATTCCAATATTCCTCAAATTTTTTTACAAAACAGAAAGAAAACCAGAAGGAACACTACCATATTCGTGTTATGAAGTTTCAGCGACTATGGTAGCAAACTACACAAAGATTTGACTACAAAAGAGAATTTCAGAACAATTTCCATCATGAACATTGATCCTGAAGAACCCTAGTGGCTTTCACCATCCTTACACCTACCGCCTCAGGTCAAGATTATGCCAAGTTCCATTCTCCACACACACAGTTCTCAGGAGGAGCAGGGTCTTTCTTGAAAAACATAGAATGTACTTACTGGTAGTCACCTGACCCTCTGGTCCCAAATGGAGTTCAAATGCATGTCGTATGCTTGCTAGCCAATGGATTCAAAGGTCAATATGCTTTAACCAGTAAGTTTAAACTGTAACCTTGCTAATGTAGCCTGTACCCCTAAAAAGTATAAAAACTGCTTGTTATAGTTATTCGGAGTCACCTTCTAGTCGATCACCATGAGGGGCTGATTGAGGGTCAACCCAAAAGGCCTGAAAAATAAACCTCTTGCATTTGCATCGAATTCCATTCTCCTGTCTCACTTGGGGGAGGGGATTATCCTAGTAGTTAAGAATCACTTTGAGCCTTACTATCCAAAAGTACTCAGAAAAATCCTTCCCCAAGGATTTTTGTATAACGGCTATCCTAGAAGATATTAAATGAAATGCTGTTTCAGATAATCTTCAGTGAAACAACTTGTGTGCACTAAACTTCAGGTGAACAAAGGTTATATATGAATCTTGGAGAGTAGGAAGTTGTCAAGGTTAATATAAATCATTCCCTAGAGTTTAAAGTACTGAGAAAGCCTCATTTGCATGGAGAAGCATTCCAGGAATCCAAGACACTTGCTGGACAGGATTTTATTGGGAAAGAATTAGGTGAACTTTTAGGTTTGCCACAAACTATGTGACCTTCTTCAGGTAGGGCATGTGGCGGTATGACTCCATAGAAAAAATGAAAGAAAGGGAAGTCTTGCTGAAAAAAGGAGTTCCTCATTTTGCTCCAAGCTCAGAGAATCTATTCAGAAATAGTGCACTGTGACCTTAAGTAGCAGGGTTTCCCAACAATAATAAACTAAAAAAAAAAAAAAAAAAAAAAATCAGCACTGCTTTTATAAACAAAATATAAATGGGCTGAGAAAGAAATTAAGCAATACAATCTAAAACATGTAATGTTTTATATATAATAATATAATTACGATCATTTTATATTATAATATAGTATAGAGCATCTTATAATATTTTGATGTTTTGTATGTTATAATATATTATATAATATAATAAATATAATATAAAATATATTGTTGCAATTCTACTCAAGCAAGTGAAAGAATTGTATAGCAAGAAGTTCAAATCTTTAAAGATAGAAATTTAAAAAGCTATCAGAAGATGAAAAGATATCCATGATCATGGATTGGTAGGATTAACATAGCAAAAATAGACTTCCTACCAAAAGCAATCTGTAGATTCAATGCAATTTCCATCAAAATTCCAATACAGTTCTTTTCAGACCTTGAAAGAACAATACCCAATTTCATATAGAAAAAAAAAACAAACAAAAAAACAAAGATAGCTAAAATAATCCCACACAATAAAAGAACTTCTGGAGACATCACCTTCCCTGACTGCAAACTCTACTACAGAGCAGTAGTAATAAAACTTCATGGTTCTCACATGAAAATAGTCAAATGAAAGAACCTGAAGTAAATATGTACAGTTATGAACACTTGATTTTTTTACAAAGAAGACAAAGCAACAATGAAAAACCATTGATGATCAACCCAAACCTTCTTCAAAAATGGTGCTGGTTTCACTGGATGTCTGTATGTAAAGGAATGCAAATAGAACCATATGTGACCCTACACAAATTCAAATCCAAGTGGATCATAGACCTCAGCATAAAACCAAATACAGTAAATCTGATAAGAGGGGATGTGGGGAATTGGACTCATTGACACAGATGACAATTTCCTGAACCCAATATTAATAGTTCAGGCATTAAGAACAAAAATTAATAAGTAGGACCTCATGGTACTTAAAAGCTTCTGTAAGCTAAAGGACACAATCAAAAGAATAAATGGGAAAAGAGGGCTGACAGAGGGCTGACATCCAACATATATAAAGAACTGAAGAAACTGGCATTAATTTAAAAAATAACCTAATTAAATATCAAGTACAGATCTAAACAGAGAATTCTTCAAACTAATTCAAAAGTAATTTTTAATGGCCATAGAATACATACAGAAATGTTCAATATCCTTAGTCATCAGGAAAACACAGTCAAAATAAATGTGAATGCATCTCACACATCAGAATGACTATGATAAAAAAGTCAGCTGATTGTACATGCTACCAAGGATGTGGAACAAGAGGAACACTTCTCCATTGCTGATGGTACTGTAAACTTGTACAACCAGTCTGGATATCAATTTGGTGGTTTCTCATAAAATTGGGAACAGATCTACCTCAAAATGCAACTATACCATTCCTGGGCATATATGCAAAAGAAGCTCTAACGTACCAGGAAAGACACTTACTCTGCTACTTTAACACTATTTTTATTGGTAATATTTAGAAACTGGAAACAAATTATATGTCCCTCAACTGAATAGTAGATGAAAAGTTCTTATTTACACAATGTAGTATTACTCAGCTATTAAAAGCAATGACATCATGATTTTTACAGAAAAATAATGGAACTAGAAAAGATAACCCAGACCCAGAAAGTCAAAGGTGGTATGTGCTCACTTCTAAGTAAACATTGATCTGTAGCAATATCTTTATTACAAACCACAGCCCCAAGAAACTAAGTACCAAGGAAGATCTATGGCAGTGTGATTGAATCTCACTGTGCAGGTGTAATAGATTAGATATTATCTAGGGCAGATGAGGGATGGGACGGACAGGGGAGGAGTTGTGGATGGGAACAGGAGTGCTGACATCACTGGAGGATGGAGGGAGGGAATGTTGTGAGAGAAAGCTGGACTGTTCAGGAGGGCATTTCTGAAGAAACTAGAAACCTAGCACAATGGAAACGCCTAGAAAACTATGAAAGTGATCTTTGGTAAGACTCCTAGCAAATGGGAGAGATGCAGCCTGAACCAGCCATCCCCTATAACCAGGCCAGATTTTCAATAGAGTGATTGGGAAGCCATTATAGCCACAAAATTTGTCTTGGCTGCAAGATGTACAAGTATTAAAGATGTATCATAATTTGAGGGAAAGGCCTACCAAGCTGAGGACTGCCTTAGCTTGAGACCCATGCTGTTGAGAGGGAACAAACTCCTGACACAATTGTAGATATTCTACTACGAACAAACAGTGGCTTAGTATAACTGTCTTCAAAGAGGTGTCATTCTGTACCTGATGGAAACTGATGCAGACACCCAAAGCCAAACATTAAGTGAAACTTGGGAATCATAAAGAAGTAGGGAATGGAGGATTAAAGAAGCCAGTGCACCAGGGAAACCACAAGAAACCCTAAAAATATTCACTAACCTGGACCCACAGGGTCTCATAGCAACGGAACTACCAACTAGAGAATATACATTGACTGGACCTAAGACTTCTGTATGCATGTATCAGTTGTACAGCTAAGTCTTCGTGTGAGTAGGGCTGTCTCTGGTTACATTTGGATCACTTTCTTCAAACTAGGCTGCCTGCTTTAACCGCAATTGGAGAGTATGCACCTAGTCTTATTAAAATTTGACATGTCAAGGCTGGTTGATAAAAATGAGAGGCCACCATTTTTCTGAGTAGAGAGAGGTAAATTGGAGAAATGAATATATTTTATAATATATTTTATTATAATGTAATTGGGAAACCATAAATGGAAAGCAATTGTAAAATTAATAATTTTTCAAATTTAAAAATAATTAATAATTATTTATAATTTTCAATTAACATTTACTGTCTCAGTTTTTCCAGTTTCCTTACTAAATGACCAAGATGAACAGCTTAATTCTTGATAACATAGGCTCAGTCACATTTCGTGAGAGAGGAAAGCTTCACTTATTTACATATATTTGTATAACACATTTAGTTTGGGATTAAATACATATTTTTAAAGTTTAACTTTTATTTCACTGTCACCAATGCAAATGTTTCATGCCAAAACCTGAATGGATGTATTCAATTCTTAAGGAAATTATATAACTTTTTCAGAATTGTCCAAAAAAGCAATTCTTTAATACTTTATATATAATTTAATATTTAGATTTCTCAATATCACACTGGGGATTTATTTGGCAGTTCAATAATTTACCTCCTCTAACTGTTTTGAAATTATATAAGAAGATAACCTTATGAGCTGAGTGATATTTTAAGATTTCTTATTTTTTATTTAAAATATTGTAAAATAACTTATTGTCTAAATTATCAACATCAATGATTTCTTTGTTATTGTGCTTTAAGTAACATCTCAAATGAGAGCATTTCCTCAGTATATATAAAATCAGTCATAAAACAAAATTTCTGATACTATTAATTTAATACATTGTTTTATAAATTATTCTTACTTACTGTGCCATGTTTTCAGCTTGCCTGTTACTCTATTATAAAATATTGCTGCTGGACTTTAGTTGCATCTAACAGTGTTAATACATACTTATATTTTAGATATTTTGAATATTATTTGGGCAGGGGATTGAATTTATGTCATTTGTACTTTCAAAAGGTCTATGGGTATAATAAAAATATGAATTGATTTTCACAATATTTATAAAAAAGCATAATGTATGACATGAATAATAATTGATTAATATTGGTTTGGAGAGAGAAGGTAGAGAGAAATGTACATAGAGAGGAACTGGAAAAACTAATTTTGACAAACTACAATTAAGATTCTTAATAGTGGCAGTTGTTCCATACAATGCTCCCTCAACCTATACTTGATAAAATTTCAAACAAACTTTTGTTCGGAAGCACACAAGACTGTGAAACTACTTAATTCAGATTTAGACATTTGTTGTACTAAGGTCAGTTTTCCTGTTTTGGATTTTGTACGACTGTAATGAATGAAATTCTTTCTTTTGAGAGGGTGGGTGTAAGTTTCCTGACATCTAGCATATTTTTGCATATTTTTGTCCCTGCAATAATTTCAAAATCTAATGTTGCAAAGGGTATCTAATGAAAATCTTACTTCATAATTTTTGCATAGCTTCCTGATCATTTATCATGACTGTTGGAGAATACATTCATGATAAGTTTTGTGAAAAAAATCATATGAGTTTAAACTATTGGGTGCAAAGAAAATTATAAATAGCATTATTCTGAAATATTGTTTTCAGCTTTAATGCATTTTGAATATTAAGAATCACTCTGTCACATTTATTGCAATAGAATCATATAGTTTAGTTTAAAATTAATCCACCCACCACTCTCTGCTCTGCACTGGGGGTTCCCAGACCTCTCATTTGCAATGATAGAAGATAAAATGAATCTCATACTATGCACACAGTAGATAATATGGCCAGAAAACTATAATTGATAGTCATTTCATTATCGAGGTAGGTTGCCCGATTTGCATGACTCTTCTATTGTGAACATATGATTCATATTTTATCCTATGAAGTGACATCTTTGCTTCCCCACTTGCTAATCACAGTGGGAGCTATTCATTTGCAGTGGGTAACAAGATGAACTAGCAAGATGAACACGAGTGCACAATGTAATTCTTCACTTATTAAAAAAGCCCAATACTAAGATTCATAGTGCGAAGAAGAATGTGTTGATACCATGAGATAAATCTCTTATTATACTCTCCATTTCAGCACAGCTGAAACCTTTCATGTAAACTACATTTAGTGGTGGCCTTGCACCCTAAGAGAGAAGTAGAGAAGATTGAAAAAAGGAGTCCCATAAATGATCAAAGGATTAAAATATGACCTCTGAAATGAAGTTAAAGGGATCGTAATTATTCAGACAGGAGTCTAGGAAGCTAAAGATAAGTTAGAATTATCTTTAAAGAATAAAACAGATGACAGGGAATTATACAAAAATGCTTTGCTGTAGTCTCCAATTCATCTGAATATGACTAGAATAATTTAAAATAAATTGAAGCATGGTAACATTAGATTATATTTTAAATGTGACTAACATGATTTTTTTAGATAATTGCAATTATTGTTCATGGATTTTGGAGCAATTCCAATGTGAGAGAAAATAGAAAGTTAATCAAATGTGTCTAATGGAATTGACCTACTTGAAGGGTTTCTGTGAGTGAATGGAGTATTCGGTCAGAGAATCTCCCTGACAAAATGGTGCACTAAATAAAAGCAAGAAAGTATGAATGAGTCAGGTAGTGTAGCTTATTTCTTTTTGAAATGATGCCAAAACCACATTCTGGTGCCACGTGATGGAAGAATAATTGTATATTAAGACAATGTTTTCCTTCCTTCTCAAAGTGTATTACTTTCCCCCTCCAATGTGTGGCTACATATCTCACAGTGCTTATACTCTCTATACTTATGAAGTACTGAGGCTTTCACTCCATGACAATTCTCAACAAAACCCAAAGACTGTGCCACCAATCAGGCAGCATACTCAGGTTGGTCGGAGGCCACCTGGCACACATATAGCTGAGGACTGCTTGGTCTGGCCTCAGTGAGAGAAGATAGACAAAACCCTCAATAGACATGAGGCTCCAGGAAAGGGGGATGCAGGTTGAGGGTGGTGAGCACCATCTCATAGGCAAGAGGGAGAAGGAATGGGCTAAAGAACTGTGCAAATGGGACTGGGAGAGGAGGCAATGGCTGGAATGTAAATAAATAAAATAATTAAGAAAGGATTTAAGGTTGATACCCTTTAAAGGAGAGAACATATAAAGTACATTGGTTTCTAGTTGTTGCTAAAATGAATCATAATAAATGTTTCACTGCTTAAAAATGAAAAAATGCATATTCTATAAATGTTTGCAATTTAATATACTGTTGAATCAATGTTAGCCTACACACACACAAATTGACTAGGAGACACATGTATTTACCAAAAACAAGCCACATTCTTGCCAATGTACCAGGTTTTCCAAAAGTACACTTCAATTGTTGTAATAGGTTTAAAGCTGTTCTCTTTATGTGTGTTAGTTTGGGGCAGTGGTGATGTTCTTGGGATGTAACTAGATGTAACAAATGTGAAACAAAACAAACAAAAAGTTTCCTCCACACCCCACTAGATCTAGACTGGGCTGTACTTGGAAAACAGTCTAGAAAGGACTCATAGATACACATTGAGAAAAGCTGATCTATTCTCTAACTTAGGAGAAAGCAACTGAAGGACCCGAAGGGGTTTGCAACCCCATAGGAAGAACAACAGTATCAACCAATCAGACCAACAGAGCTCCCAGGGACTAAATCACCAACCAAAGAATACACATGGAAGGAACCATGGCTACAGCCAGGGCCTCAGGCCTACCAGGAGACTGGTTGCAACACAAGGACAAAAGAGGCAGACTCAGACAAAGTCACCCAGATGAGAAAACACTAGGGATAACCAGATGGCAAGAGACAAGCACAAGACCATAAGCAACAGAAGCCAATATATGTGAGCATCATCAGAAACAAGTTCTACCACAGCAAGCCCTGAATACACCAACACACCCGCAAAACAGGAGGTTGGCCTAAAGTTCTATCTCATGAAGATAATAGAGTCCTTAAAGGAGGATATAAATAACTCACTGAAAGAAATACAGGAAAACACATGTAAACAGTTAGAAATCCTTAAAGAGGAAACAAATCAATCCCCTAAAGAAATCCAGGAAAACACAATCAAACAGGTGAAGGAATTGCATAAAGTAGTTCAAAACTTAAAAATGGAAGTAAAAATAATAAAACACAAATGGAGGTAAACCAAGAAATGGAAAACCTAGGAAAGAGGTCAGGAATTACAGATATAAGTATCACCAACAGAGTACAAGAGATAGAAGAGAGAGTCTAAGGTGTAGAAGATACAGTAGAAGAGATTGACACAACAGTCAAAGAAAATTAATAACATAAAAAACTCCTTGCCAGAACCCGTGGGAGAGATACTTACACGCCTGGTCAGGTGGGCACTCCTGAGGCTGCAGAGCAGAAGAGACCACCAACACTGCCCACCCCTGCCCACATCCCTGGCCCAAGAGGAAACTGTATAAGGCCCTGGGCTCCGTGGGAGAGGGCCCAGGTGAGGCAGGAGCCCTGCCTGAGACACCGCCGGAACCTGAAGGAAACAGACCGGATAAACAGTTCTCTGCACCCAAATCCCGTGGGAGGGAGAGCTAAACCTTCAGAGAGGCAGACACGCCTGCGAAACCAGAAGAGACTGCTCTCTACACACATTGTTGATTCCAGAGGAAAACACCGGAGGCCATCTGGAACCCTGGTGCACGGAGGCTCCCGGAAGAGGCAGCGAGATCTTCCCGGGTTGCTGCCACCTCAGAGAGCCTGGGCAGCACCTCATGAACGAACTTGAGCCTCGGGACCACAGGTAAGACCAACTTTTCTGCTGCAAGTGACCTGCCTGGTGAACTCCAAGACACAGGCCCACAGGAACAGCTGAAGACCTGTAGAGGGACAAACTACACACACAAAAGCAGAAAACACTCTGTCCCCATAACTGGCTGAAAGAAAACAGTAAAACAGTAAAACAGGTCTACAGCACTCCTGACACACAGGCTTATAGGACAGTCTAGCTACTGTCAGAAATAGCAGAACAAAGTAACACTAGAGATAATCTGACTAGAGGCAAGCAGGAACACAAGCAACAGAAACCAAGACTACATGGCATCATCGGAGCCCAATTCTCCCAACAAAAACAAACATGGAATATCCAAACACACCAGAAAAGCAAGATCTAGTTTCAAAATCAGATTTGATCATGATGCTGGAGGACTTCAAGAAAGACGTGAAGAACTCCCTTAGAGAACAAGTAGAAGCCTACAGAGAGGAATCGCAAAAATCCCTGAAAGAATTCCAGGAAAACACAAACAAACAGTTGAAGGAATTAAAAATGGAAATAGAAGCAATCAAGAAAGAACACATGGAAATAACCCTGGATATAGAAAACCAAAAGAAGAGACAAGGAGCTGTAGATACAAGCTTCACCAACAGAATACAAGAGATGGAAGAGAGAATCTCAGGAGCAGAAGATTCCATAGAAATCATTGACTCAACTGTCAAAGATAATGTAAAGAGAAAAGCTACTGGTCCAAAACATACAGGAAATAGGACTCAATGAGAAGATCAAACCTAAGGATAATAGGTATAGAAGAGAGTGAAGACTCCCCAGCTCAAAGGACCAGTAAATATCTTCAACAAAATCATAGAAGAAAACTTCCTAACCTAAAAAAAAGAGATACCCATAGGCATACAAGAAGCCTACAGAACTCCAAATAGATTGGACCAGAAAAGAAACAAACATAATAGTCAAAACACTAAACGCTCAAAATAAAGAAAGAATATTAAAAGCAGTAAGGGAAAAAGGTCAAGTAACATATAAAGGCAGACCTATCAGAATCACACCAGACTTCTCGCCAGAAACTATGAAGGCCAGAAGATCCTGGACTGATGTCATACAGACCCTAAGAGAACACAAATGCCAGCCCAGGCTACTGTATCCTGCAAAACTCTCAATTAACATAGATGGAGAAACCAAGATATTCCATGACAAAACCAAATTTACACAATATCTTTCTACAAATCCAGCACTACAAAGGATAATAAATGGTAAAGCCCAACATAAGGAGGCAAGCTATACCCAAGAAGAGGCAAGAAACTAATCGTCTTGGCAACAAAACAAAGAGAAGAAAAGCACACAAACAACACACCCAAATATGAATATAACAGGAAGCAATAATCACTATTCCTTAATATCTCTCAACATCAATGGCCCTCAACTCCCAATAAAAAGACATAGATTAACAAACTGATACTAACGAGGACCCTGCATTCTGCTGCCTACAGGAAACACACCTCAGAGACAAAGACAGACACTACCTCAGAGTGAAAGGTTGGGAAACAACTTTTCAAGCAAATGGTCAGAAGAAGCAAGCTGGAGTAGCCATTCTAATATCAAATAAAATCAATTTCCAACTAAAAGTCATCAAAAAAGATAAGGAAGGACACTTTATATTCATCAAAGGAAAAATCCACCAAGATGAACTCTCAATCCTAAATATCTATGCCCCAAATACAAGGGCACCTACATACGTAAAAGAAACCTTACTAAAGCTCAAAACACACATAGCACCTCACACAATAATAGTAGAGATTTCAACACCCCACTCTCATCAATGGACAGATCATGGAAACAGAAATTAAACAGAGACGTAGACAGACTAAGAGAAGTCATGAGCAAAATGGACTTAACGGATATTTATAGAACGTTCTACCCTAAAGCAAAAGGATATACCTTCTTCTCAGCTCCCTCATGGTACTTTCTCCAAAAATTGACCATATAATTGGTCAAAAACAGGCCTCAACAGATACAGAAAGATAGAAATAATCCCATGCGTAAGCTATCGGACCACCACGGCCTAAAGCTGGTCTTCAATAACAATAAGGGAAGAATGCCCACATATACGTGGAAACTGAACAATGCTCTCTCAATGATAACCTGGTCAAGGAAGAAATAAAGAAAGAAATTAAAAAACTTTTTAGAATTTAATGAAAATGAAGGTACAAACATACCCAAACTTATGGGACACAATGAAAGCTGTGCTAAGAGGAAAACTCATAGCGCTGAGTGCCTGCAGAAAGAAACAGGAAAGAGCATATGTCAGCAGCTTGACAGCACACCTAAAAGCTCTAGAACAAAAAGAAGCAAATACACCCAGGAGGAGTAGAAGGCAGGAAATAATCAAACTCAGAGCTGAAATCAACCAAGTAGAAACAAAAAGGACCATAGAAAGAATCAACAGAACCAAAAAGTTGGTTCTTTGAGAAAATCAACAAGATAGATAAACCCTAGCCAGACTAACGAGAGGACACAGAGAGTGTGTCCAAATTAACAAAATCAGAAATGAAAAGGGAGACATAATTACAGATTCAGAGGAAATTCAAAAAATCATTAGATCTTACTATAAAAGCCTATATTCAACAAAACTTGAAAATCTACAGGAAATGGACAATTTCCTAGACAGATACCAGGTACCAAAGTTAAATCAAGAACAGATAAACCAGTTAAACAACCCCATAACCCTAAGGAAATAGAAGCAGTCATTAAAGGTCTCCCAACCAAAAAGAGCCCAGGTCCAGACGGGTTTAGTAATTCTATCAGACCTCATAGAAGACCTCATACCAATATTATCCAAACTATTCCACAAAATTGAAACAGATGGAGCACTACCAATTCCTTCTATGAAGCCACAATTACTCTTATACCTAAACCACACAAAGACCCAACAAAGAAAAGAGAACTTCAGACCAATTTCCCTTATGAACATTGACGCAAAAATACTCAACAAAATTCTGGCAAACCGAATCCAAGAGCACATCAAAACAATCATCCACCATGATCAAGTAGGCTTCATCCCAGGCATGCAGGGATGGTTTAATATACGGAAAACCATCAAAGTGATCCATTATATAAACAAACTGAAAGAACAAAACCACATGATCATTTCATTAGATGCTGAGAAAGCATTTGACAAAATTCAACACCCCTTCATGATAAAAGTCCTGGAAAGAATAGGAATCCAAGGCCCATACCTAAACATAGTAAAGCCATACAGCAAAACCAGTGGCTAACATTAAACTAAATGGAGAGAAACTTGAAGCAATCCCACTAAAATCAGGGACTAGACAAGGCTGCCCACTCTCTCCCTACTTATTCAATATAGTTCTTGAAGTTCTAGCCAGAGCAATCAGACAACAAAAAGGAGGTCAAGGGGATACAGATCGGAAAAGAAGAAGTCAAAAATATCACTATTTGCAGATGATAGGATAGTATATTTAAGTGATCCCAAAAGTTCCACCAGAGAACTACTAAAGCTGATAAACAGCTTCAGCAAAGTGGCTGGGTATAAAATTAACTCAAATAAATCAGTAGCCTTCCTCTACACAAAAGAGAAACAAGCCGAGAAAGAAATTAGGGAAACGACACCCTTCATAATAGACCCAAATAATATAAAATACCTCGGTGTGACTTTAACCAAGCAAGTAAAAGATCTGTACAATAAGAACTTCAAGACACTGAAGAAAGAAATTGAAGAAGACCTCAGAAGGTGGAAAGATCTCCCATGCTCATGGATTGGCAGGATTAATATAGTAAAAATGGCCATTTTACCAAAAGCTATCTACAGATTCAATGCAATCCCCATCAAAATACCAATCCAATTCTTCATAGAGTTAGACAGAACAATTTGCAAATTCATCTGGAATAACAAAAAACCCAGGATAGCTAAAGCTATCCTCAACAATAAAAGGACTTCAGGGGGAATCACTATCCCTGAACTCAAGCAGTATTACAGAGCAATAGTGATAAAAACTGCATGGTATTGGTACAGAGACAGACAGATAGACCAATGGAACAGAATTGAAGACCCAGAAATGAATCCACACACCTATGGTCACTTGATTTTTGACAAAGGAGCCAAATCCATCCAATGGAAAAAAGATAGCATTTTCAGCAAATGGTGCTGGTTCAACTGGAGGTCAACATGTAGAAGAATGAGATCGATCCATGCTTATCACCCTGTACAAAGCTTAAGTCCAAGTGGATCAAGGACCTCCACATCAAACCAGACACCCAAACTAATAGAAGAAAACTAGGAAGCATCTGGAACACATGGGCACTGGAAAAATTTCCTGAACAAAACACCAATGGCTTATGCTCTAAGATCCAAATGGGATCTCATAAAACTACAAAGCTTCTGTAAGGCAAAGGACACTGTGGTTAGGACAAAACGGCAACCAACAGATTGGGAAAAGATCTTTACCAATCCTACAACAGATAGAGGGCTTATATCCAAAATATACAAAGAACTGAAGAAGTTAGACAGCAAGGAGACAAATAACCCTATTAAAAAATGGGGTTCAGAGCTAAACAGAGAATTCACAGCTGAGGAATGCCGAATGGCTGAGAAACACCTAAAGAAATGTTCAACAACGTTAGTCATAAGGGAAATGCAAATCAAAACAACCCTGAGATTTCACCTCACACCAGTGAGAATGGCTAAGATCAAAAACTCAGGTGACAGCAAATGCTGGCGAGGATGTGGAGAAAGGGGAACACTCCTCCATTGTTGGTGGGGTTGCAGACTGCTACAACCATTCTGGAAATCAGTCTGGAGGTTCCTCAGAAAATTGGACATTGAACTGCCTGAGGATCCAGCTATACCTCTCCTGGGCATATACCCAAAAGATGCCCCAACATATAAAAAAGACACGTGCTCCACTATGTTCATCGCAGCCTTATTTATAATAGCCAGAAGCTGGAAAGAACCCAGATGCCCTTCAACAGATGAATGGATACAGAAAATGTGGTACATCTACACAATGGAATATTACTCAGCTATCAAAAACAATGACTTTATGAAATTCGTAGGCAAATGGTTGGAACTGGAAAATATCATCCTGAGTGAGCTAACCCAATCACAGAAAGACATACATGGTATGTACTCATTGATAAGTGGCTATTAGCCCAAATGCTTGAGTTACCCTAGATGCCTAGAACAAATGAAACTCAAGACGGATGATCAAAATGTGAGTGCAGATCGCTCATGAGAGACACAGCCAGAATACAGCAAATACAGAGGCGTATGCCAGCAGGAAACCACTGAACTGAGAACGGGACCCCTGTTGAAGGAATCAGAGAAAGAACTGGAAGAGCTTGAAGGAGCTCGTGACCCCATATGTACAGCAATGCCAACCAACCAGAGCTTCCAGGACTAAGCCACTACCCAAAGACTATACATGGACTGACCCTGGACTCTGACCTCGTAGGGTTGCAATGAATATCCTAGTAAGAGCACCAGTGGAAGGGGAAGCCCTGGGTCCTGCTAAGACTGAACCCCTAGTGAACTAGACTGTTGGGGAGAGGGCAGCAAGGGGGGAGGGTTGGGAGGGGAACACCCATAAAGGAAGGGGGGAGGGGATGTTTGCCGAAACAGGGAAAGGGAATAACACTCGAAATGTATATAAGAAATACTCAAGTTAATAATAAAAAAAAAAGGAGAGCTCAAAAAAAAAAAAAAAAAACTCCTAACCCAAAATATCAAGGAAATTTAGGACAAAATGAAAAGATCAAATCGAACAATAATTGAAATAGAGAGAATGAAGATTCCCAGCTCAAAGGACCTAAAATATCTTCAATAAATCATAGAAGAAAACTTCCCTAACCTAAAGAAAGAGATGACCATAACGGCAAGAGAAGCCTAAAGAATGCCAAATTAATGGGACCAGAAAAGAAAATGATCTTGTCACATAATAGTCAAAACACTAAATGCACATAACAAGGAAAGAATTAAAAGCTGCAAGGGAAAAGGGCCAAGTAACATGCAAAGGCAGAGACATCAGTTTTACAACAGACTTCTCAACAGAGATTTTGAAAGCCAGAAGAGTCAAGTCAGTAGTCATGCAGACTCTAAGAGAACACAAATGCAAGCCCAGCCTACTATACCCAGGAAAACTCTCAACATAGATGGAGAAATCAAATTATCCAGAACAAAACCAAATTCATATAGTAACTATCTACCAATCCAGCTCTACAAAGGATCCTAGGAGGCAAACAAGGAAGGTAAGTATACCAAAGAAAATACAAGATATTAAGCAATTCAAAACAGCCAAAAGGAGACCATAAGCACATAAAACTACCTACAAAAGCAAATATAACAGGAACCAACAATCCTCTGCCTTTAATATCTCTGAATATTAATGGACTCAACTCACCTATAAAATGACGTAAGCTAACAGACTGGATAAACAAACAAGATCCAACATTTTGCTGCACACAAGAAACACTTTTCTTAAACAAAGACAGACACTATCTCAGAGTAAAAGAATAGAAAAAGGTCTACCAAACGAATGGTCCCAAGAAACAAGCTCGAGTTGCCATCCTAATATCCAATAAAAATAGACGTTCAACCAAAAGACATCAAGCCTGACAAGGAAGGACACTTCATATTCATCAAAGGGAAAAATCCACCAGGAGAAAGTGACAATTCTGAACATCTATGCCCCGAATGTAAGGGCATCCAACAATGGAAAGGTCATTGAAACAGAAACCAAAACAGAGACAAAGTGAAACTAATAGAGGTTGTGAACCAAATGGATTTAACAGATATCTACAGAATATTTCACCCTAATAGAAAAGAATACATCTTCTTTCCAGCACCTCCTGCTACCTTCTCCAAAATCAACCATATAATTGGTCACAAAACAACCCTCAACCAATACAAGAAGAATGAAATAATCCCATACACCCTATTACACCACCATGGCCTAAAGCTGGTCTTCAATAACAGCAAAAGCAACAGAAAGCCCACATATGTGGAAACCTTGCAACTCTCTACTCAATGATAATTTGTTCAAGGATTAAATAAAGAAAGAAATTAAAGACTTCCTGGAACAAAATGTTGACATGTTATACCAAAACCTATGGGAAACAGCAAAAGCAGTGCTAAGAGGAAAAATCATAGCACGAAGTGCACTACTAAATATTGGAGAGATCTTACACCAGCAACTTAACAACACACCTGAGAACTCTAGAACAAAAAGAAGTAAACTCACCCAAGAGAACACAGGAAATAGTCAAACTCAGGGCTAAGGTCAATCAAATAGAAACAAAGGAAACAATATAAAGAATCAGCAAAACCAAAAGCTGGTTCTTTGACCCCATATGAACAACAATGCCAACCAATCAGAGTTTCCAGCGACTAAGCCACTACCCTGTGCTCCAACCTCATAGGTAGCAATTAATAGTCTAGTAGGAGCACTAGTGGAAGGGAAAGCCCTTGGTCCTGCCCAGACTGAACCCTCAGTGAGCGGGATTGTTGGTGGGAGGGTGGTAATAGGGGGAGGATGAGGAGGGGAACACCCATATAGAAGGGGAGGGGGAGGGGTTAAGGGGATGTTGGCCTGGAAACCAGGAAACGAAATAACATTTGAAATGTAAATAAATACCCAATTTAATAAAGATGGAAAGAAAAAAAAACCCAAAAGTTTAAGAATGTGGAAAAAAGATGAGACTCTCTATAAGTCTGAACAAGAAAAGGGAACAAATGACAAGACCTTTAAACTTGTGAGTACTTCCCATCCATCCTTGAGGGAGAAACTCAAAATTAGGTAGTGTTACAATGTAGCAAAAATGTCTGGAGAATTTGATTCTTTTCTTCAATTAAACATATATATATGTGGATGTACTTGTTCATCTGCTATAATAACATGAAAGATGGGTGTAAATATAAATCCTTTTTCAAGCCAGGAATCATTGTTCAGGATCAGTGTGATATATAAAAGAAGAACTATGATACAGAAATAAATAAGCAAACTAAACATAAGATCTTTTCAAGTCTCAGAAGACAGACCTGCTTTAAAATTCTCCTTTTCTTCTTCTTTCCATATACCCATTGAATATTTCTCTGCCATTTACTAGAATATAAAAAGTAAACACAGCTTTCTAGTGTAAGATGTATATTGATTTTTTAAACACAGAGACAAATTAGAATTACTCAGTGTCTGTAGACTCCTCCTGCATTGATACAACAGCAGATGTGTTTTAAGGAAGGAAAAGTTTATAGAGGCAGATGATGGATAGTTTCTTGATTTTTTAAACCATACTAGACAATTCTATTGTGTACTCATGATAACCCTCAAACCATCACTCAACTATCTAAATACATAGAGTATTTAAATGGGTAAAGTAAAGAAAAAATCCATCTATTAGAAATATTATTTTAAATTTGAAAGCACAATAAATATCTTAATAAGGAGTATTCATCTTTTTATTCTAGAATATTTGATAAAAGAAATGGAAAGGACTGAAGGCTGATGGGTTTGAGAAAATATACTGTTTGTCACTGCCTATACTTATCATAGCTGTGGAGTTTTAAGGAGATCTTCCATAATAATAAAAATTTTAGTGAAATATTAAGAAATCCATTAGATGCAAATTTACTTGGATATATAAATAATAAACAGTGCTTTGTTTGTTACCTGGTTGCTTTGAAGAAACATACAGACTTGAGGCATGTGATTACTCCAACAGTACAAGGTATTCCAAGTCCAAGAAATACTGAGGAAATACAGATTTGAAAATAGAAGAGAGAAAATGTTTTGTAAAGTCTTATAAAGAAAAGAAGGAAAATATCAGAGAAAATCAGGGAAGAGAAAACAAATATGTGGGAAGCCAAGTGATAGGAAATTCTGTAAGAACAGTGCTATATTATTATTTTTCAAAATGCATAGGATCTCGAACAAATAAGAATGAAGCATATGAATGTGAAATTAATGATGAAGCGTACAATATCTGGTATTGTTTTCTCTTGGTCAACTAAATCTAATTAGAGAGCTAAATCTAATTAGAGAGCTGTTGTTCACAGTTATAATATATGTGTGCCAGATCTACATCCACACTCTGCCAGTTCTACCTACACATACCAGCCACAGACAAGAAGGTACATTCTCTACACATTGAGGCAGACCAATCTGGATACACTAGTGAGACACACGGCCTATAACCCACTGTCTACTTTAACGACATTAATGACCTTAAAGGCCTATTACCTACTGCCTACTATAGTAGGTTCATACATGTGTTTCCTAGATGATTCTACAACTAGTCAAACTGACAAAAGAGAACATCACAAGCTATTCAATAGACAGAACATGTAAATTCTTCAGAAGCATTAAGACAATGTAAGAAAGAACATTAAACATACAGCTCAGGATGATTTTGTTTATATCTACAGTTCACAACAAAATAATCCACATTCAGGAAACAATCTAGAAGTAATGTTGAAGACCCATTTTATTGAATATCAATATATTTTCTATTCTATATTTTCTAGCAAGTAGTACATTGCTGAATTAAAATTCTAACTAAATTGTATCTGCCACATCTTGTAGAAATGAGACAATTTTATTCAATTTCCTTTCATTCTTTTCAGTTTTTATCAACTAGAATGAAGTATTGACATTTGCATGCTCCATTTATTCTGTGAAGTATAGAAATATGGTGTATTACTTTGACCTTTCTGAGAGCCTGAAATTTAATTAGTAGACTATTTTCCACCGGGCATCACCTCGACTTCATGGAGTTGTGAGAAACGATAGAGTGGCCATAAAATGTATAAAAAATGATTAAGGATAACGTTTCATATGTTCTTAATACCTGCTCCATTCCCAGCTCTGTTTGGGGAGTCTCACATGTGCAGGGAACATTCCATCTACTGCAGTCATGATAGTTCAGAGTAGCATCCATTACACCATACATAGAGTAATGCTTGAAAAAAGTTTAACTCACATTTTGTGGAAACTGTGCCCTTTGAATGAATTAATCCTGCACAGGTGCAAAGAAATGTATTTGACGAGTAAGAAATTCATCATTTTGGTATCTGGAAGTTTGAATCTTTAGTGATCGCAATGAAGGAGTTATACAGATGCGGTGGGGTAGGAATTACAGAAAAAAAATAGTGTTCCAAATTTGGTCACCTACATGTTTAAAACATGTGAATTTTTGGTGTTAATCATTATCACAGCTATATTAATGTAGAAATTTGCCCTATCCAAATAATGAGGTAATCACTTGAACACTAGTTTTCTTCTCTAATAAAGTCATAGATAAAAGGAATTGAATATGCCATTTTATAAATAATTGCCTACTCTTTAATGAATTTCTGATTGTAAAAATAACTTATAAATATATGTGTTATTGATCATAATGCCTGAGTTTTATATTAAATCATACATTCCTTTGTTACTGTAAGACATATTCATCACCACAACTAAAAAGCTTTTTATGGTGCAATAACTTTTCATCTTTATACATCTTATTTAAAGATTTATAAAAAATAAGATTAGCATTTTTTCAGTCACTTACAAGAAAAAGGTATTCATTTCCACTATAATTTACCTGTTTAAAATTTAAAGTAGTATTTTTACATAGATATGTTGCCATCATCATATACCCATATGTTAATCAGCTCTCAAATGTTTTATATATATATTATTTTAAATTATTATAGAAATTTCTATCATAGGACCTAATTGTGGCTTGTGTACTGTATAAAACCAGTAATTTTTAATGTATAACACTTTTATTTAACTTTTTTCTTTTCTTTTTTTTTTTTAATCAGAGCTGGGGACCGAACCCAGGGCCTTGAGCTTGCTAGGCAAGCGCTCTACCACTGAGCTAAATCCCCAACCCCGTATAACACTTTTATAATTGAATAATAATATTATACAGTACTATCATTCTGTTGTAGGCTGAGGTAATATTATTCTGACTTAGCATTTCAGGAGACATCTTAACATCAGAGTAAATTTGGTTCTTCATATTTTCACCTTTTCCAACATTTATGTTTACTAGCTTTACTAGTAATGATTAAATTCCTTTTTTCATACCACTAAATCAAATATTAATCAGAAATCTACTAAAATGATATACTTTAAGGTCATTCTGGGGGGGGGGCTGGAAAGATGGTTCAACAGTTAGCACTCACTATTCTTCCAGAAGTCCTGAGTTCAATTCCCAGTAACCACCAAGTGACTCACAACCATCTGTAATTGGATCTGATGCCTTCTTCTGGCATGTTTGAAGAGAGTGACAGTGTAGGCATATACATAAAATAAATAAATCTTTTAAAAAGAATTTTAAAAGATTCTACTTTGTAAAAATGGAACACTTTAAATAAGCTAACTGAGCAGGCCTTGAATTGTTATGGAAATTATTTCCATCAAGAGCTTAGTTCAAAAGAGTCTAATAATTTAAGTTCATAAATATATTCTTATATCTGGGGAATTATATTTTAAAATAGTTATTTGTTTGAGAAATCAGAGGACACAATATACTTTACGTTACCAGACATGAGAATGACTGTTAATAAAAACAAAGAAGACAGTGAAAGAATTTCCCTTCCCTGAACCCACTGATGTTCTGGAACTCAACAAATGATAGAGTAGCTGCTGCCATCCTAGAGAACGAAATATCAAGGTGTATTCATGTACAGATAACTTGAGTTTTTTTCTAAAGATAAAGAGATACTCTACACATCAAATGTAGCAAATTTTTCCAATGCTATCAATCCCTGAATGATGTGTGGGTTTTTTTGTTTTCTATACCTTCAAAAAGACATCTGACAGATTCTATCCTGTAATTGTTGTGAGAATTTGTAGTGTATGACAGGGGTTTGAAGTGGAAACTGTAAGGGTTCTTTCAAAAGTTAGATGTGTTGGATGGTGTTTTGCTGGGCCAAACATGTGAAGGGACGTTTAGCTGAAGTGGACACAGGTAAAGGCTAAAGGCAGACAGGTGAAGGAACTTTCACTGGAGCAGATGCAGGAGAAAGTAGTTCTGCTAAAGCAAGCACATAAAAGGACACGTGATGCAGGATTCTTTGCTAACTATACCCATATATTGGTCTGCCTATCATTACATAGTTGAGCTCCATTTGTCGGGTACTCCATAGAGAGAAACTGGCCAAAAACCTTGTGGTGGTATGCTAGACAGACTCAAGTGCTGAGGGCCCATGCTGAGACAAGACTAGTGGAGGACAACTGATGTTAGGAAAGAGTATAAAAGGATTCAATGGACAGTGACAGGGGTTCAGGACTAAGATAGAGATTGCTGTGCAAAGCTTGTTGGTCTTGAGTCTTTGCAGATCTTTGTTTTGCTCAGCGAGACATGGAACAACTTCTTCTGATGTTAGGTCCCTCTGCTTGGCTGTCTCTGCTACGTAGTGCCACCACTACTTATTCATGGTATCCTGACTCTACTGAACTGAACTGATCATTTTTCCATGAAGTATTTGTGAGTGGATCAATCTGCCATTGCTGACCTGTGAACTGAACTGCTGATTTCCAAACAAAACACAGGAGTTATTTCAATTCCACTCCCCCCACCCATAACCTTTCTATTGCATCACATTTGGTGGAGAGTAGGCTAAAGGGGATGTTAAAACATTTAATAACCATCACTAAAAATAGCTTTTGAAAAAATAAATTATGGTTGCATTCATTTTTATGGCACAGTTCACTCCAGACTGCCTGTGATTCTTCTATACATTTTATTTCACAGATATGACATGACTTCTCAATATATTTTGTCCATATTGTATATTATAATTTGTTAGGGAACTATTAGGGAAAGCATCTCTGGGGTGCTTCTGATAAGTGAAAAAGCTTGAAGAACATTCTTGGAAGTTAATTTCTTTGTCACGAACATTTACCTTACCACCATTACTATGCAAAGTAAAATATCATGTGAAATACTGATACTAGAACTTATTTTTTAAAAAAACAGAATATTTCTATGACAACACTCTAAGAATAAAGTGAAACTTATCAGCAATTGTAAATAACAAGTATAGTATCCAAGTAGTTAAAACACTTAGAAACTGTCACTACATTTGCAGTTCAATTAACAGTTACTGAACCACGATTAAGTGCACAGTTCTCATATCCCTATTACAAATTGGAAGTCATGGGGTGTATTTTAATTCAAAATGATAACCACTTTTTGAAGCAGACCCATTCCTAATATTGTACTCATAGGTGCCTTACCTATGTATGGTAATAATGACTCAACATGATTGTATCATGAAAATACAATCTGCGAGATCTTTACTTCGCTAGTTGTACGGTTGAATTGTTAATGATTATACAGTATATATCTGAAAGCACATTATATAACACATTGTTAGGAATCAAAATGAAATTCATGGGGAAAAACATAAATACATGGATGGACTTTACTTTTTAAAATTCTTTTTAGGACTACAAATTACAAAGGAAAAGTAGAATAATAAACAAGAATCTAATGAATACATTTACCTGTTCATACAGACTTATAAAAGTCATTCACTTAACAAATTCACCACATTTACCCATATTTGCTATAAGTATTTTAAGGATACTGTATCTTTATTTAAAAGTATGTTACACATTTTCCCTCAAGATAAATTTTAACACCAAGTGCTTGGCTTCTAAGAATGGCATCTTCAAAATGAGAAATTCCCACTAAGTCTCTGACACATTATTCATTATTCTAGGCTATTTTTTTTCTCTATACCTTTTTTCTCTTTTATCTATATGTCCACTCATTGGAAGGAATTAGAATGCCGTGGTTTTACTAATCTACTAGCATTCTTTCACAGTATTCTCAGAGAGGTAACTGCAGTAGTAAACCGATTGTCAAAGACAATGGCAGAAGTCGTCATTTGTAAAAATTTATTAGAATTTAAAAGTGTTATCATATTGGTATTTAGTAAGTAATTTGAACATATTTCCATTAACTCCACTTTTTACTATATAATATACACCTTACCAAAGTGCTACAAATATATTGGACATTAAGCATTAAATAGCTAATTGATAAATTTTGGGTTGTGAGTGTGTGTGTGTGTGTGTGTGTGTGTGTGTGTGTGCGTGCATGCGTGTATGTGTGTGTGTGTGTATGTGTGTCTTTGCAAACAAATATTCTGGATCTTTCTTTTATTGCATCTACATGGTTTGAAGTTATAGGTAGCACATAGGAGAATTTTATGAGAAACTTGTTATCATGTTTGTTTCCCTTTTAGTTGGAATAACTGGCAGTGAAAAGGCAAATGACCAGTCTGTATTTTTTCTAAATTTCTAAGGAGAAAGTGATCTTCCAATGCACATTCTTCCAGAAGGATATACTTACCATGGATTACTTAATCTCATGGGGAGCATATTATAGCTTATTTTGAGTAATAGTTATTTGTGGTTACTTTACTTTTCTTTTCTTTTATTATTTTTTGTGGTTTATTTTCATGAAGGTCCAATTTGGCTTATGCCAAATACTAATGCTATTCCACAGGTGATACATTTAATAATGAATAAAATCATTATTAAATCACTTATTAAGAATAAGCAAATAATTTGTATAAAAAGATATAGATGATCAAGTTAATAGATATTAATGCATAAGTATTTATAGAGAACATAAGTAGTCATGACAGATTTCAGATAACGATAAATTCCCATGCAATGTGATGATGGTAGAAATATTTTTCTAGTGACCAATCATTTATTAGAAGTTTCTATATTTTCTTGTGAACTGTTCTCCATTATGCTGCCTAAAATCTAAAACTCAGTATTCTCCCATACTGTAGATCTCTGATCAAATTTTGTATGGTAGAATTGAAGTTTGGTGTAATAAGAGATACATATAGGTAGGAAACTTGAGACAAATGTCTCATGTCACACTCATGTGGTATAATACTATTAGTTAATGCCAATGCAACTATATTAAAGAAACCAATGAAACATAAAACAGAACATGTCAGTTCAAAATTTCCCTCTTTCCAAATAGTCTCTTTCTGTATATTGAAATATTTTAAGAGGTAAGACAGATATATTTAAGTGTCAGATTAAATTAGTACACTTGCATTATATTAAAATCAGTGTATAAAAATTAATGTGTTTCTATACACTGAAAGTGAGTGTTCCTGAGAAAGGACCATGAAAACAACCCCACTGGAAAATTTACAATAACAAGATGTTGAGAGAGCTCACCCCCCAGTCAGGTGGGCACACGTGAGATAGCAGGACAGGAGAGACTACCAGTACTACCCACCCCTGCCCACATCCCTGGCCCAAGAGGAAACTGTATAGGGCCTCTGGGAACAGGAAGATAGGGCCCTCAATGCTGCGGAGCAGAGACTGCCCAGATCTGAAGGGACCTGGTCAAACAGCTCCCTGCACCAAAATCCCATGGGAGGGAGAGCTCAACCTTCAGAGGAGCAGACACGCCTAGGAAGCCAGAGGAGACTACTCTATGCCTGCATTTCTGGGTCTAGAGGAAAACAACTAGCGCCTTCTGGGCCCCATGTGCACAGGGTTCCTAACAAAGGAGCAGCAGGCCCTTCTGGTTGCTGCACTCATTGAGAGGTGACACCTGGCTGTGAGAAGCGACTCCAGGCTTGAGACCAGAGGCAAGACCAACTCTTCTGTTCCAAGTGACCTGCCTGGTGGACTCAGACCACACGCACATGAAATACCTAAAGACCAGTAGACAGGAATGACTACACACCTGAAAGCAGAACACTCTGCTCCCATAAATGGCTGAAAGAGATCAGCAAAACAGGTCTACAGCACTCCTGACACACAGGCCTAGCCACTGTCAGAAATAGCAGAACAAGGTAATGGCAGAGACAACCTGATGGTGAAAAGAAAGAGCAGGAAACCAAGCAACAGAAACCAAGACTACATGTCATCCTCGGAGCCCTATTCTCCCAGCAAAGCCAACATTGAATATCCAAACACACCGGAAAAGCAAGATCTAGATTTAAAATCACATTTGATCATGATGATGGAGGACTTCAAGACAGACAAAAAGAACTCCCTTAGAGAAATGAAGGAAAACACAAATAAACAAGCAGAAGCCTATAAAGAGGGAATGCAAAAATCCCTGAAAGAATTAAAGGAAAACAGAATAAAACAAAGGTAGGAATGAAAATGGAAATAGAAGCAATAAAAAAGCACAAAGGGACACAACCATGGATAGAGAAAACCAAAGGAAGAGACAAGGAGCCTTAGATACAAGCTTCACCAACAGAATACAAGAAATAGAAAAAAGAATCTCAGGAGCAGAAGATTCCGTTGAAATCATCGACGCAACTGTCAAAGAACTGAAAACACTACTGGGTCAAAACTTACAGGAAATCCAGGACTCAATGAGAAGATCAAACCTAAGGATAATAGGTATAAAAGTGAGTGATGACTCACAACTCAAAGAACCAATAAATATCTTCAACAAAATCATAGAATAAAATTTCCCTAACCTAAAGAAAGAGATGCCCATAAACATACAAGAAGCCTACAGAACTCCAAATAGATTGGACCAGAAAAGAAACTCCTCCCATCATATAATAGTCAAGACACCAAATGCAAAAATCAAAGAAAGAATATGAAAAGCATTACAGGAAAAAGGTCAAGTAGCATATAAAGGCAGACCTATCAGAATTACACCAGACTTCTCACCAGAGACTATGAAAGCCAGAAGATCCTGGACAGATGTCATACAGACCCTAAGAGAACACAAATGCCAGCCCAGGTTACTGTATCCAGAAAAACTTTCAATTAACATAGATGGAGAAACCAAGATATTCCATGACAAAACCAAATTTACACAATATCTTTCTACAAATCCAGCACTACAAAGAATAATACATGGTAAAGCCCAACACACGGAGGCAAGCTACACCCTAGAAAAAGCAAGAAACTAATCGTTTTGCAACAAAACAAAGAGAAGACAAGCAAAAACACAATCTCACATCCAAACACATATAACAGGAAGCAACAATCACTATTCCTTAATATCTCTCAACATCAATGGATTCAATTCCCCAATAAAAAGACACAAAATAACAAATTCGATATGCAATGAAGACCCAACATTTTGCTGCCTACAGGAAACACACCTTACGAAAGCTCAAAGCACACATTGCATCTTACACAATAATAGTAGGAGATTTCAACACCCCACTCTCATCAATGGACAGGTCATGGAAAAAGAAATTAAATAGAGACATAGACAGACTAAGAGAAGTCATGAGCCAAATTGATTTAATAGACATTTATAGAACATTCTATCCTAAAACAAAAGGTAATGCCTTCTCACCACCTCATGGTACTTTCTCAAAAATTGACCATATAATCAGTCATAAAACAGGGCTCAACAGATAAAGAAAGATAGAAATAATCCCATGTGTCCTATCAAATCTGTAAGGGCTAAAGTTGATCTTCAATAACAATAAGAAAATAATGCCCACATGTACATGGAAGTTGAATTACGCTCTATTCAGTGATAATGTGGTCAAGGAAGAAATAAATAAAAAAAAGTTAATGACTTCTTAGAATTTAATGAAAATGAAGGTACAACATACCCAAACTTATGGGACACAATGAAAGCTGTGCTAAGAGGAAAACTCATAGCTCTGAGTGCCTGCAGAAAGAAACAGGAGAGAGCATATATTAGCAGCTTGACAACACACCTAAAAGCTCTAGAACAAAAAGAAGCAAACATATCCGGTAGGAATGGAAGGCAGGAAATAATCAAACTCAGAGCTGAAATCAACCAAGTAGAAACAAAAAGGACAATACAATGAATCAACAGAAACAAAAGCTGGTTCTTTAAGAAAATCAACAAGATAGATATACCCTTACCCAGACTAACGAGAGGACACAGAGAGTGTGTCCAAATTAACAAAATCAGAAATGAAATGGGAGACATAATAACAGAGCCAGAGGAAATTCAAGGAAATCATCAGATGCTACTACAAAAGCCTATATTCAACAAAACTTGAAAATCTGCAAAAAATTGACAATTTCCTAGACAGATACCAGGTACTAAAGTTAAATCAGGAACAGATAAAACATATAAACAACCCCATAACTCCTAAAGATAGAAGCTATCATTAAAGGTCTCCCAACACAAAAGAGCCCAGGTCCAGATGGGTTCAGTGCAGAATTCGATCAAACCTTCATAGAAGACCTCATACCAATACTATCCAAAATATTCCACAAAATTCAACAGATGGAACACTACCAAATTCCTTCTATTAAACCATATTTACCCTTATACCTAAACCACACAAAGACCAAACAAAGAAAGAGAACTTCAGACCAATTTCCCTTATGAATATCGATGCAAAAATACTCAATAAAATTCTTGCAGACCGAATCCAAGAGCACATCAAAACAATCATCCACCATGATCAAGTAGACTTCATCCCAGGGATGCAGGGATGGTTTAGTATATGGAAAACCATCAACGTAATCTACTACATAAACAAGCTGAAAGATAAAACCACATGATCATTTCATTAGATGATGAGAAAGCATTTGACAAAATTCAACACCACTCCATGATAAAAGTCCTGGAAAGAACAGGAATTCAAGGCCCATACCTAAACATAGTAAAATCCATATACAGCAAACCAGTAGCTAATATTAAACTAAATGGAGAAAAACTTGAAACAATCCCACTGAAATCAGGGACTAGACAAGGCTGCCCACTCTCTCCCTTCTTATTCAATATAGTTCTTGAAGTCCTAGCCAAAGCAATCAGACAAAAAAAGGAGATCAAAGGGATACAGATTGGAAAGTAAGAAGACAAAAGATCACTATCTGCAGATGATATGATAGTATATTTAAGTGATCCCAAAAGTTCCACCAGAGAATTACTAATCCTGATAAACACCTTCAGCAAAGTGGCTGGGTATAAAATTATCTCATATGAGTCAGGAGTCTTCTTCTACACAAAAGAGAAACAAGCTGAGAAAAATTAGGGAAATGACACCCTTCGTAATAATCACAAATACTATAAAATACCTCAGTTTAACTTTAACCAAGCAAGTGAAATATCTGTATGAGAAGAACTTCAAGCCTCTGAAGAAGATCTCAGAAGATGAAAAGATCTCCCATGCTCATGAATTGGCAGGATTAACATAGTAAAAATTGCCATTTTACCAAAAGTGATGTACAGACTCAGTGAAATCCCCATCAAAATTCTAAGCCAATTCTTCAGAGAGTTACACAGAACAAGTTGAAAATTCATCTGGAATAACAAAAACCCAGGATAGCTAAAAGTATTCTTAACGATAAAAGGACTTCCAGGGGAATCACTATCCCTGAACTCAAGCAGTATTACAGAGCAATAGTGATAAAAATTATATGGTGTTGGTACAGAGACAGACAGATAGACCAGTGGAATAAAATTGAATTCCCAGAAATGAACCCACAGACCTATGGTCACTTGATTTTTGACAAAGGAGCCTAAACCATCCAATGAAAAAAAGATAGCATTTTCAGAAAATGGTACTGGTTCAACTGGAGGTAAGCATGCAGAAGATTGGAGATGGATTCATTTTTATCACCCTGTACAATGCTTGAGTCCAAGTGGATCAAGGACTTCCACATGAAACCAGATACCCTCAAACTAATAGAAGAAAAAGTGGGGGAAGAAATTCGAACACATGGGCATTGGAGAAAATTTCCTGACTTATGCTCTAAGATCAAGAATCAACAAATGGGATCTCATAAAACTGCTAAGCTTCTGTAAGGCAACGGACACTGTTTTTAGGACATAATAGCAACCAAAAGAATGGGAAAAGATCTTTACCAATTCTATAACTGATAGAGGGCTTATATCCAAAATATACAAAGAACTCATGAAGGTAGAGTTCACGGAGTCAAATAACCTTATTGAAAAATGAGGTTCAGAGCTAAACAAAGAATTCACAGCTGAGGAATGCCGAATGGCTGAGAAACACATAAAGAAATGTTCAACATCTTTCGTCATAAGGGAAATGTAAATCAAAACAACCCTGAGATTCCACCTCATACCAGTCAGATTAAAAACTCAGATGACAGCAGATGCTGGCAAGGATGTGGAACAAGAGGAACACTCCTCCATTGTTGGTGGGATTGGAGAGTGGTACAACTATTCTGGAAATCAATCTGGAGGTTCCTCAGAAAATTGGACATTGAACTACGTGAGGACCCACCTATATCTCTTTTGGGCATATACCCAAAAGATGCCACAACACATAACAAAGACACGTGATCCACTATGTTCACAGCAGCCTTATTTATAATATCCAGAAGCTGGAAAGATCCCAGATGCCCTTCAACAGAGAATGGATACAGAAAATGTATCCATTCTATCAACACAACTCAACTATCAAAAAATGACTTTATGAAATTCATAGGCAAATGGATGGAACTGGAAAATATCATCCTGAGTGAGGTAACCCAATCACAGGAAAACATACATGGTAAAAACACTCTTTGATAAGTGGATATTAGCACAAGTTTTCGAATTACCCTAGATGTGGATAACACATGAAACTCAAGAAAGATTAGCACAAAGCTAATGCTTCACTCCTTCTTTAAAAGCGGAACAAGAATATCCTTGGAAGGGAATAGGGAGGCAATGTTTAGAATAGAGGCTGAAGGAAAACCCATTCAGAGCCTGCCCCACATATGGCCCATACATATACAGCCACCAAACTAGATATGATGGATGAAGCAAAGAAGTGCAGGCTGACAGGAATGGGATGTAGATCTCTCTGGAGAGACACCACCAGAATATGGCAAATACACAGGCGAATACCAGCAGCAAACCACTGAACTGAGAACGGGACCCCTGTTGAAGGAATCAGAGAAGGGACTTAAAGAGCTTGAAGGGGCTTGAGACCCCATGTGAACAACAATGCCAAGTAACCAGAGCTTCCAGGGACTAAGCCACTACCCAAAGACTACCCAAGGCATGGACTGACTCTGGGCTCCACCTGCATAGGTCGCAATGAATAGCCTAGTAATGGCACCAGTGGAAGGGGAAAGCCCTTGGTCCTGCCAAGACTGAACCCCCAGTGAACGTGATTGTTGGGGGGAGGGTAGTAATATGGGAAGGATGGGAGGGGAACACCCATATAGAAGGGGAGATGGAGGGTTTAAGGGGATGTTGGCCCAGAAACCGGGAAAGCGAATAACAATTGAAATGTAAATAAGAAATACCCAAGTTAATAAAGATGGAGGGAAAAAAAAACAAGATTTGGAAATAACAAAAATGTAAAATTCAGAAAGTAAAACAAAACAAAAACTAGAACTCAGCTTAAACATATAAGTTAAAGATATTTATAATGTAAATGACAAAATTGAAGAAACTGATTTAAAACAATATATGTACGTGTGTGTGTGTGTGTGTGTGTGTGTGTGTGTGTGTGTGTGTGATTCTTAAGTTCATCGAATAGAAGGATTAATATTGTCAAAGTATCTATATGTCCCATGTTAAACATATTAAGTACTGACAACTGGATAAGATACCACCCAGCTAAGCTTATTGTGTATGTGCTTGCAGGTGATAAAGCAATTCTTATACCATGTGAATAACTTGCTTATTGTTCTCATTTGGACCTTGTCTCTGGAATGAACTGTATTCCAAAAATGGAGGGCACAACTGTGATCCAGATCTTGAGTCTGGAAGACACAGGTTTTTGACCCAGATATTGAAGAATAGTGGTCATGAAAAGCATGGTGGTACACATCTTTAATCTCAGCATTCAGGAAACAAAGGAATGCAGATCTCTGAGATCAAGGTCAATTTACAGAGCAAGTTCCAAGGCAACTTTAGGGAATGAAGGAGTTGGAAAACAGAAACCTGCTGATAATGTATTAGAATGAGGGAGTCTTGTTCTACCTTCAACAAGCAGCAGAACATGGTGGTTTCAGGCATGTGACTCTAGAATCAAGAATACAAGGGACTATTTGGACAATCTATCCTGTTTAGCTGGAGCTAAACAACAAGTGGTGATGAAGAAGAGACCAGCATCCCTGAAGTGAAATCTGACAAATGTTTCAGATAACAGATAGAAACTGTGCTCCAGAGATAGGCCAGTTTGAACTTCATGCTGCAGTTGGATTTAATAATGTGTAAAAATCACCGAGGTGGTACTGGCTTTTAAGGTATGAAGGGATCATGGAGAGCAGCTGAATATTATAACTGTGAGAAGCCAGAGAAGGTCTTTGCTGAAAGGACAGCCTCAGATGCAGTTGATAAACCAGAACTGAAAGACCCTGCAAAGAATTTAAGATTTGGCACAAGAAGAAAGCCTATAAGAGTACCTTAGTGAAACCTCGTTGCAGCAGATGACCCCAGCCAGCATTTTGTAGATGCCAGTATCGTAGATGGACCACAGCCTGTAACCCACTCTGACAAATCACCTTTAGGTTCACTTATTTATTCTATCCACTATATTTTCTCGAGAACCCTTGCTAGTATAATATCCAATGAAAACCAAGTCCTCATACCAAGTGGTCATTTATATAAATGTTTACTATAGCATTAATCAAAGTAGCTAAAATATTGACTCACTCTAGGCATGTTTTCATATTGGAAAAATTTGGCACATTCCTAATTGAGTGTTCACAAGTATTTAGCCATAAAAATGATAACTTAGTTTATAAAGCAAAATCAATGGAGCTAAAGAATATTACTATGTTTTACAAAAAAAGATAGACACAAATGCCAGATGTTTCATTTATATCACAAAACAATCTGAAGTTAGACTAGGGATTAGTAGAGATTGTAAAAGTTGTAGGGTTAAGCAGGGTGGAAAACTGTAGATGATTTCAATTTATCATTAATATTCAATATATATATGAAATATCACAATAATGCTTACAATTTATTATTGTTAAAAATGAAATGTTGAGCTGGTTAGGACATTCTGGGTGTGAGGATAATTTGTAGAAAATTTATACAACTGAGTCCATAAATCAGATAAAGATGCTTGACTCCTGACTTGATAGTAAATTCCGCTGCTTGATGTTGTAAAATTCTCAATACCTTGTTATGTCCAAAGGAAAAAAATATGGTTCTCTTTTTCTCTTTCTGCTTAGAAATACTCCTTACTTTTTTAGAATTGTTCCCTTACACTTCTAATCTATTACATTTTACCTAATCATCAATTCTAGTTTATATGAATAAGGATGTTCCCATTTTAGCTTTGAATCCTTTGGTCATCCTACTCTATCTCTAATTAGGAGTTTCTACTTGGGAGCATAGTTTTAACAATGCTTGCTAAAATGGTACATAATCTGGTTCATGATATGGACTAGCAGAAAACAAAACAAGAAATGGATGCACAGTCCTAACTGGAATTTAAATGAATGGAGTTTCTTGTTCTTACACCATTTTTGTTTGTTTTCTTTTAAAGGTTTATTTGGTTTGTTTGTAATTTTTTGTGCGTGTGCGATGGGAAATGTAGTGAAGGTATATAACTTATTCACTGAGTGTTTGACCACTAAGGACCATCCTCAGTACTAGATCTTAACATTTTAAAGCTAAATTTATTAATCTTATTTAACTAAACAACCAAGCTTGAAACACAGTATCTGTGTAGAATGCACAATGCATA
Source organism: Rattus rattus (assembly GCF_011064425.1). NCBI lineage: Eukaryota > Metazoa > Chordata > Mammalia > Rodentia > Muridae > Rattus > Rattus rattus. The sequence goes on from NC_046157.1 coordinate 73,929,417, forward strand.
TTTTCTCTTTCAATTTTGATGGGAAATCTCTACCTGGGAACCAGAGGCATTGACCTTTAATCAAGGCCATGCCAATGCAGAAGGATTGCGCTTTGTCTGCCTTGGCACCATTGCAAGCCCATCTTCACCCATCGTGTGCTAATTATCCCTGTGAATATCTAAGATCCAGTATCTGGAATTCCTTCCAGGGCCACATTATGTAAAAGAAGAGGCAGTAATTGACACTGCCATATTGGAAATAGAATTTCTACTTCAAATGAGATAGATAAAGCCAAATGCCTTCACAATATATTCTTTTTTTATTTTGTCCAAGATTTCTTAATGGAATCTGTCTGGGATAATTTTGCAGTTAGTCACAGTGTGGGAAAGTTCAACAAATGACAGAGAAATTAGAAGCTACTTGAAATTAATGGAGGATACTGGCTTAATACATAGTTGCTATACTAATATTGAAGAGATGTAAATAGAGAAATGAAAAGGCACTAAATTATGTTATAAATGAAATTAGTAGTATCGAAGGATAATTTTGTCATATATTCCTTTATTTACTGAAAAGAAATTGTTTTCTACAACATAATCTCATCACTATTGTCTTGTTTAGCAACAAACAATACCAGATCCTGCTATCTCCCTACTCAGCAAACTCCATGTACTTTGCTTCTCTATCTCCTCTCCATTTCTTTCTCTCATAAACAAACACATGTGCATGCACATGTACATGCACATACACCATAACCCTCACAAATAAACAAAATAACCTACAATGTCAGAAACCAAACTATGCAAGCCAACAACTAATATGAACTCTATTGATAATCGCAAGTCAACACTTCTCATATGCTATGGGTAAGGTAAAGCTTTGTTTTCAGATACCATCAATAAAATATGTCATATGAATATTCAAATGTTTTCAGCTGGAACTGTGGCATGCTTTATTATGTAATACTTCCCAGATTAAAATGAGTCTTATGTAGTAAGTCTTAAAATGTTGAATTCTGAAAGATATTTCATTTTGAATATATAAAATATAGATTGTTTAACTCTTTTAGTACATAATATTTTACACTTGAAGTTAGAGAAGATAATAAAAGGGTAATAGATAAATAAAATATTCTTTCATTATCTGTAGTAATAAATATTAATAATCGCAACATCATCTCATGCTAACACCAGCACTGGCAGGCCAAATGGCACTTGAGGGGAGTTTCCATCTAGGTCAGCTAGACTAGGCAGGCTCTCTGGCTCAAGAGCTCTCAGAATGTCTCCACCCAACTCGATAGTTCCCAATCTTCATCCCATGCTACTGCTAGCTACTCCCTGGGCCCTGTGGTGATCTCATCACCATGGCTAGCCTGAGCAGCAACAGCCCTTCTAGTTTCCATGGCAGGTGGCTGCCACAGCAGCCCCATTCAGCCATCAATCCCTTGTGGTTATAGTCACAATGTCCAGTAACCTGACAAGACAAAGTCAAAACTCTAGAAGTTTGTAATATATCAATCAGATTTATATCTGTAAATTCATATCCTACAAAATGTCTACACAATTAACTCAGAGCCAGTTGATATTGATATAAACTGCCCACCTACATAAGACAAATTGTCCTGTAATAATCCATCCCTTATAAGATATTCATAGCTACCTGTGGTTATTTAAAGCCACACAGGGGTGGTCATCCTTCTTCTCCATCTTCTTTTCTTTTCTCCTCCCTCTCCTGCCTTTCAAAAACTCTGCCTGCACTTTTTTTCACTGCCCAATCACAGGCCTTACCTTATCTTGTACTTGCCCTCACCTGCATATAGACATCAATCTACAATTATCTCTTTGTAGTGCCCACAGAAAATGTGGCCAAGCAATGAATAAATGGTTCTACGACCGTTTACAAAGAGAAAAACTAAACTGATCAATCTAGGACTATAAGGTTATGATCATGAGAAGTTATGATAATCTATGCTAATGAGGCGATAGTGAGACAACTAAAAAACAGAATTGGCATTTAGGTAAACAAATGTAGTTTCATTTTTCTAGATGCAATGGTCTAGTTCTCTGTCAATTCAAATAGTCTATAGCTGTTCTAAGTGTCCTGCTTACTGTCATATATAGTCATTCTTTTTTATTTTATTAATTTATTTATTTACTTATTAATCATTCTATTTGTTTCCTTCTCAAATGATATCTCCCTACTGGTTACCCCTCCACAAGCCCCCCAACCCACATCCAACTTCTTTCCCCTTCGTGTCTATGAGAATGCTCCCCCACCTATCCACCCTCCAGCACTCCCCTAAGCTGGGAGATCAAACATCCACAGGACCAAGGTCTTCCCCTCCCATTGATATCAGAAGAGACTATTCTCTGCTATAAATGTAGCTGGAGCTATGGATTCCTCCCTGTATACTCCTTAATTGTTGGTCTAGTCCCAGGGTTCCTTTTTCACCATCTTCTTTATCTGTCACTCAGGAAATAGCCTTGGAGGTTTATCCCCAATAAACCTTCCACTTCACTGAACTGAAATGGTTCAGTTCATTGGTTTCACTGTGTTTTCCTTCCATTGACATAAATCTACTTCCTAGATCTCTTTCCACGTATTGAGGGACTTTCTTTTAGTTACATTATCCGTTGCCTTCATACCAGTTTAACTGTCCAGCTGGCTCTATGCTTATCCATGCTCTGCTCTCTGCAGTTAAGCTATTGCCCACACTGGCATCAAAGTTGGAGCCAAAAATATGACATCAGGTCCTCATACTTGCTCTTTGAATGCCTTACATTTTAGCTTATTCCCCTCCACTTGAAATACAATTGCAGACTGATAATTATTGTTTTATTACACAGAAAAAGTTGCTGCTATTTCAACAAGCACTTTTCTGTGAGGGTATTTTTTGGTGATTTTTATTAATAAGGTAAAAATTTAATCTTCTGTTTCAGAATATTTTATGTCAGAACTTTACAATGGATAAGATCAATCTTGAGTTATTTCTCTTTGAAATAGAGACAAAATTTGAATTTTTCTTATCCATAGTTACTGATCTTTCCCTAAATTTTAGTTTTTATTGGAATAAACAATTTAAAGGACACTATCATATGTTAGTCTTTTGCAAGTTCTCATTAAATGCAGCAAATCTCTTCAAGAATCATGCTCCATTTTTTGTTACAAAATGTACAGAACCTACCTTGTAGTGAAATAATAGGAAAAATTAATAAATGATATTAATACTTTAGTTTACTATGCAGGGATAAATAGAGAAAATCACTACAACTGGGATATTTTGTAACTATCTTATTTCTTTGTGTACTTATTAATATTTTATAAAGCTAAAACATTGTTTACAATAGATATATTTTATTTTCCTTTTCCCCTGTTAGTAATTGTATTTTCTGTCTTTATTTTCAACATTTTAAACCAGGGCACTTCAGATCCTATAAGTATAACTGGACAAAGTAGGAGACTGGTGTCAGAGACTTACTCACACAGAGCAGATTTTAGAATCATATCTCCAGGTTAATAATTTAATTGTGTACCAGTGATTGGGTTTTGCATGAAAAATCTTTGGGTTGTGCTTTAAACATGATTACATTGCTTAAAAGGTGGGAGATGTGAAATACTATTAATTAGAAAACTATATTATCACAGTATTATATATATATTTAACAATAGCAAATACTTATACGTGGTTAGTACATTGTTTTAAATTAATTTAAATTAATTAATTAATTAATTAATTTTAATTTAATTTAAAAATATAGGTTAGTGTAAACTGTTATAAAAGGGAAGTGGTTTAGAAAGACTGCTCAGAAGATAACGTCACTTCCCTCCAAGCATGACCACGCCCGCCTTTGTCTCCCAGGACACACAGGGTAGAAGGAGGGAATTGACTGCCTCCCATTATCCTTCTTTAGTCTACATGAGCAACTCTTGCACAGAAACACTAAATTAATTTAGTGTAATTTTACAATTTAATATGTAAGAAGTAAAATTATAAGCTAAAAAGGAAACAGTTTGAAAAGCTTATTTTGTAGAAAAATGTTTCTATAATCTGTGATTAAAATATACAGAGAAATGTGGGTACAGAGTATCAGTATTCTTGCTGTTTTTTTTTTTTTTTTTTTTTTTTAGATTTTTTTTTCTCCATATTTATTAATGTGGGAATTCTCATTTACATTTCGATTGCTATTCCCTTTCCCGGTTTCCAGGCCAACATCCCCTAACCCTCCCCCTCCCCTTCTATATGGGTGTTCCCCTCCCCATCCTCCCCCATTACTGCCCTCCCCCAACATTCACGGTCACGGGGGTTCAGTCTTGGCAGGACCAAGGGCTTCCCCTTCCACTGTTGCTCTTACTAGGATATTCATTGCTACCTATGAGGTTGGAGCCCAGGGTCAGTCCATATATAGTCTTTGGGTAGTGGCTTAGTCCCGGGAAGCTCTGGTTGGTTGGCACTGTTGTTCATATGGGGTCTCAAGCCCCTTCAAGCTCTTCCAGTCCTTTCTCTGATTCCTTCAACGGGGATCCCGTTCTCAGTTCAGTGGCTTGCTGCTGGCATTCGCCTATATATTTGCTATATTCTGGCTGTTTCTCTCAGGAGAGATCTACATCCAGTTCCTGTCTTCTTTGCTTCAAAAACCTGAGTTTTTGATCTTAGCCATTCTCACTGGCGTGAGGAGAAATCTCAGCATTGTTTTGATTTGCATTTCCCTTATGACTAAAGATGTTGAACATTTCTTTAGGTGTTTCTCAGCCATTCGGCATTCCTCAGCTGTGAATTCTTTGTTTAGCTCTGAACCCCATTTTTTAATAGGGTTATTTGTCTCCCTGCAGTCTAACTTCTTGAGTTCTTTGTATATTTTGGATATAAGCCCTCTATCAGTTGTAGGATTGGTAAAGATCTTTTCCCAATCTGTTGGTTACTGTTTTGTCCTAACAAGAGTGTCCTTTGCCTTACAGAAGATTTGCAGTTTTATGAGATCACATTTGTTGATTCTTGATCTTAGAGCATAAGCCATTGGTGTTTTGTTCAGGAAATTTTCTCCAGTGCCCATGTGTTCGAGATTCTTCCCACTTTTTCTTCTATTAGTTTGAGTGTATCTGGTTTCATGTGGAGGTCCTTGATCCACTTGGACTTAAGCATTGTACAGAGTGATAAAAATGGATCGATCTCCAATCTTCTAAATGCTGACCTCCAGTTGAACCAGCGCCATTTGCTGAAAATGTTATCATTTTCCATTGGATGGTTTTGGAACCTTTGTCAAAAATCAAGTGACCATAGGTGTGTGGGTTCATTTCTGTATCTTGAATTTTATTCCACTGGTCTATTTGTCTGTCTCTGTACCAATACCATATAGTTTTTATCACTATTGCTCTGTAATACTGCTTGAGTTCAGGGATAGTGATTCCCCTGGAAGTCCTTTTATCGTTAAGAATAGTTTTAGCTATCCTGGGTTTTTGTTATTCCAGATGAATTTGCAAATTGTTCTGTCTAACTCTCAGAAGAATTGGATTGGTATTTTGATGGTGATTGCATTGAATCTGTAGATCGCTTTTGGTAAAATGGCCATTTTTACTATATTAATCCTGCCAGTCCATGAGCATGGGATGTCTTTGGATCTTCTGAGATCTTCAATTTCTTTCTGCAGAGCTTGAAGTTCTTATTGTACAGATATTTCACTTGCTTGGTTAAAGGCACACCAAGGTGTTTTATATTATTTGGCATTACTGTGAAGGGTGTTGTTTCCCTAATTTCTTTCTTGGCTTGTTTCTCTTTTGTGTAGAGGAATGCTACTGATTCATTTGAGTTAATTTTATACCCAGCCACTTTGCTGAAGATGTTTATCAGGTTTAGGAGTTCTATGGTGATATTTTGACTTCCTCTTTTCCAGTCTGTATCCCCTTGATCTCCTTTAGTTGTCTGATTGCTCTGGTTAGAACTTCAAGAACTATGTTGACTAAGTAGGGAGAGAGTGGGAAGCCTTGTCTAGTCACTGATTTTAGTGGGATTGCTTAAGTTTCTCTTCATTTAGTTTAATGTTAGCCACTGGTTTGCTGTATATGGTTTTTACTATGTTTAGGTATGGGCCTTGAATTCCTATTCTTTCCAGGACTTTTATCATGAAGGGATGTTGAATTTTGTCAAATGCTTTCATCAGCATCTAATGAAATGATCATGTGGTTTTGTCCTTTCAGTTTGTTTATATAATGGATTATGTTGATGGTTTTCTGTATATTATACCAGCCCTTCATTCCTGGGATGAAGCCTACTTGATCATGGTGAATGAATGCTTTGATGTACCCTTGGATTCGGTTTGGCAGAACTTTATTGAGTATTTTTGCGTTGATATTCATAAGGGAAATTGGTCTGAAGTTCTCATTCTTTGTTGGGTTTTTGTGTGGTTTAGGTATAAGAGTAATTGTGGCTTAATAGAAGGAATTCGGTAGGGCTCCATGTGTTTTAATTTTGTGGAATAATTTGGATAGTGTTGGTATGAGATCTGTGAAGGTCTGATAGAATTCTGCACTGAACCCATCTGGACCTGGGCTCCTTTTGGTTGGGAGAACTTTAATGACTACTTCTATTTCTTTAGGAGTTTTGGGGTTGTTTTAAATGGTTTATCTGTTCCTGATTTAACTTTGGTACCTGGTATCTTTCTAGGAAATTGTCTATTTCCTGCAGACTTTCAAGTTTTGTTGAATATAGGCTTTTTTCGTAGGATCTGATGATTTTTTAATTTCCTCTAATTCTGTAGTTATTTCTCCCTTTTCATTTCTGATTTTGTTAATTTGGACACACTCTCTGAGTCCTCTCATTAGTCTTGGTAAGGGTTTATCTATCTTATTGATTTTTTTTCAAAGAACTAACTTTTGGTTCTGTTGATTCTTTGTATAGTCCTTTTTGTTTCTACTTTGTTGATTTCAGCTCTGAGTTTGATTATTTCCTGCCTTCTACTCCTCCTGGGTGTATTTTCTTCTTTTTGTTCTAGAGCTTTTAGGTATGATGTCAAGCTGCTGATATTTGCTGTCTCCTATTTCTTTCTGCAGGCACTCAGAGCTATGAGTTTTCCTCTTAGCACAGCTTTCATTGTGTCCTATAAGTTTGCGTATGTTGTATCTTCATTTTCATTAAATTCTAAGAAGTCTTTTATTTTGTTCTTAATTACTTCCTTGGCCATGTTATCATTCAGTAGAGCATTGTTCAAATTCCACGTATATGTGGACGTTCTTCCCTAATAGTTGTTAAAAACCAGCTTTAGACCGTGGTGGTTTGATAGGAAGCATGGGATTATTTCTATCTTTCTGTATCTATTGAGGCCTGTTTTATGACCAATTATATGGTCAATTTTGGAGAAAGTACCATGAGGTGGTTAGAAGAAGGTATATCCTTTTGTTTTAGGATACAATGTTCTATAAATATTGTTAAGTCCATCTGATTCATGGCTTCTTTTAGTCTGTTCTTGTCTCTGTTTAATTTCTGTCTCCATGATCTTTCCATTAATGAGAGTGGGTCGATGAAATTTCCTAATTTTATTGTGTGAAGTGCTGAGTGCTTTGTGCTTTAGTGAGGTTTCCTTTATGTATGTAGGTGCCCTATTTTAGGAGCATAGATATTTAGGATTGAGAGTCCATCTTGGTGGATTTTACCTTTAATGAATATGAAGTGTCCTTCCTTACCTTTTTTGATGACTTTTTTTTTGAAAATCGATTTTATTCGATTATTAAAATGACTATAAGATGGTGTTTGGGAACAGGGAGCTGTGGGCAGGGATTGGCAAGATTTTGGCTCCAGGTAAAAACCGCAAGTGTCTGGTCCCAGAGGAATTTTGCCTCTGCGTCTGGTCCCAGAGGAATTTTGCCTCTGCGTGTCCTGAGTACACCAAGCAGGTTGCTTAGAGCAGAAAAGTTGGTCTTACCTGTGGTCCTGCTGCTGAAGTTGCTCCCTTGCCATGTTTTTTTACTTGTAAGTTATCTCCATAAAATGAATGCCCGTGAAGAAACAGAAATGTCTTCCCAGTCTTAAATGTTTTAGTGTATGTCAAGAAATTAAAAACAGAAACTGAGATTTTAACATCATCAAATATTTATCCTATTCTTATTAATGTAATTAGTGCAATTTTATTCTTACTATCTTATTAATTTTTAATCAAAAATATTATCCAAATAATTTATTGGATTTATTTCACAATATAACATTTAGGATTCTATAACTAGTAGTGAGAGAAATAAGTTCTGTGATTCATCTATTTCCATCCTTAAAATTGATATTCTGCTTAATTTTGATATTAAAGGGAGTTCACTTTTATATTTTATGTAAGTTACATGAGAAGAACTATCTTATAGAATATTAAAAAACCTAAGTTGTAAAATATCTTTAAATCATTTCCATTTTTATTGTTTTTTTTGTTCTTTATGAAAAAATTAGTATTGATGGAAATATTGATATTTTTTTCCTTTAGGAATTAGGAACAAACATAGAGACCTATAGCCAGACACTGTAAAGAGAATGATAGACCTTGGAACACTCTGTTCTAAGTAGCACATCAAACTCAAATTCTTCCCCTCACGGCTTAGGAGCATGTCTGAAGGGGAGGCAGAAGGAGCAGATAAACCTGGAGGGGAAAACACTAAGAAAACCAGGTCGTGCAATTGAGCAAAGCTCGCATGAACTCACAGAGGAAGAAATAGCATACACCGGTCCTGCACTGTCTACAATATGTATGCTGTATGTAGTATGGCTTCTAGCTCAGTGCTTTTATAGGATTTCTGAGTTTATGAACAATGGGTTCTGATACTTTTTTTTTTAAAGATTTATTTATTTGATTTATTCATTAAGTACAATGCAGCTGTCTTCAGACCCACCAGAAGAGGGCATTAGATCCCATGACAGATGGTTGTGAGCCACCATGTGGTTGCTGGGAATTGAACTCAGGACCTCTGAAAGAGCAGTCAGTGCTATTAACCCTGGAGCCATCTCTCCAGCCCCAGATCTCTGATTCTTATGCCTCCTTTTGGATCCTCAATTCTCTTTCTTCTTCTTCCCATATCACAATATCTAGTTGTTAGTCAGGAGTCTTATATTAATATAGTTTATATTTTATTACTATTCCTTAAAACTCTGCCTTTTATGTGAGAGACAGAAAAAGAGTAGGAGCTTGAATGAGAATAGGGAGGAGAAACCATAATCAGGATCTATTCCATGAGAATCATTTTTCAATTAAATGACAAGACAAACTATGGTCTTCAAATATGACCTATGAACTAATCTAGAAACTATAGTTTAATGTATTTATTTTTCTCGAGTTTTACTCATTTTTGTTTATAAGTTATCGAGGGTTTTTAAACAATAAAAAATAATATAAATAAATAAATTTCATTTATTTTATATATAATATAAAAATAAAAATAAAATTTTGAAAGACTTCTATTGAAAAATAACTTCAAATTCTTTTATTTTGTACTTTTTAATTTAGAGGAATAAAAACAATATTGGTTAAAACATGTATGCCATGTTGATTCAGTGCTGTTTTATATTATCTCTATATTCCATTGCTGGTGTTCTTGCTACATTTCAATTATTCCAGGTAGACTTAAAACGACTTAAATTTTACGCAAACATAATTGCTATGACAATGTTCACTAAAAGTCATGCTCAATGTGGTAGTTCATATGGATTCAGAACTTTGGATGCCTTTTCATTAGTTTGAATGTGATTGTAAATTGAGATCATTAACAGTAATCAATACATTCAATTAACAATTTCCAATACTGATATGACAACTTCGGAATAAATTCAATTTGTTTTGTACTGTGTGTAGTAAATGACTGAAAATTGAATCAGATTAAAACCTTTTTTGTTACCATTCACTCTGAACTCTTTATTATATTGAAAGGCTATGCTATGCTTGAAACTAAAATTTTTACCTATTGTTGATGAACAACTTTTACTTCTCATTCCTACTTGGTGAAAAGCCATTCTACTTCCTATTCATACGAATTCAACTATTTTAGATTAAATAAGTATCACACTTATTTTGTTGTGAAATATATTTTCATCAAGATTTATCCATAATTTTAAAATAAAGTGATGTCCTTCTTTTAGACTGATTAATATTTAATTATGTGTCTGTGTAATATGTTCTCCATTATACATTGATGGACATTCCAATTGATTCTGCATCGTTGCTGTGGTGAATAAAGCTAAAACGAATTTAGATAAAAGTGCAATTATCTTCACAGTATAGTGGTTTCAAGTTCCTTGGGTATGTGCCCAGAAAAGCAATTGATGAATTTTATGTAAGTTTTATTTTTAGGCTTGCTTCATAGATCCTTCATACTCTTTTCCAGAGAAAGTATTCTAATTGTCTTTAGAATCCACTAAGGATGGGATTTCTCTTTCTTTCTATCCTCCAAACACATGAAACCATTGTTATTTTTCATACCAAGCATGCAAAAAAGTATGATAGAATATCCCTCCTTTGTTGTGTGACATAATATCTATTTTTTCCTTATTAATTACTGTTGTCAAATATTTTGTCCTTCCACTGCCTGTTTTTTTAAGTGTTTGTTTGTTGTTTGTTTTTATTTTTTAATAAATATCTCTTCAGTACACTTACCCTTTATCTAAATTGAGTGATTGTCTTACTATTAAGCTGTTTGATTCCTTGATTCTAAATTATTAAACCTTGCCAGGTGCATGGTAATGAATACTTTCCCTTAAACTGCATTATCTCTTCACCTATTGTTTTTTTTTCTGTTCAAAAGCTGTAAAATTTGACATTTATCTCCTTATCTTTTTATTTTTACTAGAGCCCCAGTGAATGTTATTAAAAGTTCTCTTTTCTTTAATTGTTCCACTGAAGACCTCTGTTCTTATTCAAATATGTTCTATTTTCTTTCTCCAAATTTTCAACAATATTCAATTTAATATACTTTCAAGGCCTTGTTCCTTTTGCCTTCTTCTGTTTATATTCCTAATCTAATGAAGGGTCTGTCTAGAATTTTGTAATTTCAATGTCTCTTAAAACTTTCATGGGCATATACCCAAAAGATGCTCCAACAAACAACAAAGTCACATGCTCCACTATGGATAACCCAAGTGTGGATGCTTCACTCCTTCTTAAAAGGGGGAACAGAAATATCCATAAGAGGGGATATGAAGGCAAAGTTTAGAACACAGACTGAAGGAACGGCCATCCTGAGCCTGCCCCACATGTGGCCCAGATATATACAGCCACAAAAACTAGATAAGATTGATGAAGATCAAAAGTGCATGCTGACAGGAACCAGATATAGATGTCTCCTGAGAGACATAGCTAGAGCATGTCAAAAACAGATGAGAACACTAGCAGCAAATCACTGAACTGAGACCTATGTTGGAGGAATTAGAAAAAGGACTAAAAGAGCTCAAGGAGCTTGCAACCCCATAAGAACAACACTGCCAACCAACCAGAGCTTCCAAGGACTAAACCACTACCCAAGGCCTAGAGATGGACTGTACCATGGCTCCAACTGCATAAGTAGCAGAGGGTGACTTTGTTGGGCAACAATGGAAGGGGAAAACCCTTGGGACCCCCCCAGAGCAAGGGAATGTCGGGGAGAGGGGAGCATTAAGGGGGATTGGATAGGGAGGGAAACACCCTTACAGAAGAAGTGGAGGGAGAGGGGATAGGGGCAAGAAATCAGGAAAGGGAATAACTTATGAAATGTAAATAAAGAAATATCCAATAAAAAATTTCTATGAATTTTTCTGTGTAAACAGAACTATCTCACCTTAAAGATCACTGATTATTTTATCTCCTGGAGAACAGATTTTTTTTTTTTCTTTTCTTTTTTTTTTTTTTTTCTTTTTTTTTTTTTTTTATTAACTTGAGTATTTCTTATATACATTTAATGTTATTCCCTTTCCTGTTTCCGGGCAACATCCCCCTCCCTCCCCCTTCCTTATGGGTGTTCCTCCCACCCTCCCCCCCATTGCTGCCCTCTCCCCAACAGTCTAGTTCACTAGGGGTTCAGTCTTAGCAGGACCCAGGGCTTCCCCCTTCCACCCTTACTAGGATATTCATTGTAACCTAGAGGTCAGAGTCCAGGGTCAGTCCATGGTTAGTCTTTTGGGTAGTGGCTTAGTCCCTGGAAACTCTGGTTGGTTGGCATTGCTGTACATATGGGGTCTCATCCTTCAAGCTCTTCCAGTTCTTTTCTCTGATTGTTCAACAGGGTCCTGTTCAGTTCAGTGGTTTCCTGCTGGCACACGCCTGTTGTATTCTGCTGTGCATGACTTATCTGCATTCACATTTTGATCATCCGCCTTGAGTTTCATTTGTTCTAGGCATCTAGGGTAATTCAAGCATTTGGGCTAATAGCCACTTATCAATGAGTACATACCATGTATGTCTTTCCTCACCCAGGATGATAGTTTCCAGTTCCAACCATTTGCCTGTTTAATTTCACAAAGTCATTGTTTTTGATAGCTGAGTAATATTCCATTGTGTAGATGTACCACATTTTCTGTATCCATTCTCTGTTGAAGGGCATCTGGGTTCTTTCCAGCTTCTGGCTATTATAAATAATATGAAATAGTGGAGCACGTGTCTTTTTTATATGTTGGGGCATCTTTTGGGTATATGCCCAGGAGAGGTATAGCTGGATCCTCAGGCAGTTCAATGTCCAATTTTCTGAGGAACCTCCAGACTGATTTCCAGAATGGTTGCAGCAGTCTGCAACCCCACCAACAATGGAGGAGTGTTCCTCTTTCTCCACATCCTCGCCAGCATTTGCTGTCACCTGAGTTTTTGATCTTAGCCATTCTCACTGGTGTGAGGTGAAATCTCAGGGTTGTTTTGATTTGCATTTACCTTATGACTAATGATGTTGAACATTTTTAGGTGTTTCTCAGCCATTCGCATTCCTCAAATTCTCTGTTTAGCTCTGAACCCCATTTTTTAGGGTTATTTGCCTCCCCTGCTGTCTAACTTCTTCAGTTCTTTTGTATATTTTGATATAAGCCCTCTATCTGTTGTAGGATTGGTAAAGATTTTTCCCAATCTGTTGGCTTTTTGCCGCTTTGTCCTAACCACAGTGTCCTTTGCCTTACAGAAGCTTTGCAGTTTTATGAGATCCCATTTGTCGATTCTTGATCTTAGAGCATGAGCCATGGGTGTTTTGTTCAGGAAATTTTTTCCAGTGCCCATGTGTTCCAAATGCTTCCCTAGTTTTTCTTCTATTAGTTTGAGTGTATCTGGTTTGATTGGAGGTTTGATCCATGGACTTAAGCTTTGTACAGGGTGATAAGCATGGATCGATCTGCATTCTTCTACATGTTGACCTCCAGTTGAACCAGCACCATTTGCTGAAAATGCTATTTTTTTTCATTGCATAGTTTTGGCTCCTTTGTCAAAAATCAAGTGACCATAGGTGTATGGGTTCATTTCTGGGTCTTCAATTCTGTTCCATTGGTCTATCTGTCTGTCTCTGTACCAATACCATGCAGTTTTTATCACTATTGCTCTGTAATACTGCTTGAGATCTGGGATAGTGATTCCCCCTGAAGTCCTTTTATTGTTGAGGATAGTTTTAGCTATCCTGGGTTTTTTGTTATTCCAGATGAATTTGCAAATTGTTCTGTCTAACTCTTTGAAGAACTGGATTGGTATTTTGATGGGGATTGCATTGAATCTGTAGATCGCTTTTGGTAGAATGGCCATTTTTACTATATTAATCCTGCCAATCCATGAGCATGGGAGATCTTTCCATCTTCTGAGATCTTCTTCAATTTCTTTCTTCAGAGTCTTGAAGTTCTTATTGTACAGATATTTCCCTTGCTTGGTTAAAGTCACACCGAGGTACTTTATATTATTTGGATCTATTATGAAGGGTGTCATTTCCCTAATTTCTTTCTCGGCTTGTTTCTCTTTTGTGTAGAGGAAGGCTACTGATTTATTTGAGTTAATTTTATACCCAGCCACTTTGCTGAAGTTGTTTATCAGCTTTAGTAGTTCTTGGTGGAACTTTTGGGATCACTTAAATATACTATCATATCATCTGCAAATAGTGATATTTTGACTTCTTCTTTTCCGATCTGTATCCCTTGACCTCCTTTTGTTGTCTTATTGCTCTGGCTAGAACTTCAAGAACTATATTGAATAAGTAGGGAGAGAGTGGGCAGCCTTGTCTAGTCCCTGATTTTAGTGGGATTGCTTCAAGTTTCTCTCCATTTAGTTTAATGTTAGCAACTGGTTTGCTGTATATGGCTTTTACTATGTTTAGGTATGGGCCTTGAATTCCTATTCTTTCCAGGACTTTTATCATGAAGGGGTATTGAATTTTGTCAAATGCTTTCTCAGCATCTAATGAAATGATCATGGTTTTGTTCTTTCAGTTTGTTTTATATAATGGATCACGTTGATGGTTTTCCAGATATTGAACCATCCCTGCATGCCTGGGATGAAGCCCTACTTGATCATGGTGGATGATTGTTTTGATGTGCTCTTGGACTAGGTTTGCCAGAATTTTATTGAGTATTTTTGCATCAATATACATAAGGGAAAGTGGTCTGAAGTTCTCTTTCTTTGTTGGGTCTTTTTGTGGTTTAGGTAAAAGAGTAATTTTGCTTTAATAGATGGATTTGGGAAGTGCTCCATCGTTTTCAATTTTGTGAATAGTTTGGATAATATTGGGACGAGGTCTTCTATGAAGGTCTGATAGAATTCTGCACTAAACCCGTCTGGACCTGGGCTCTTTTTGGTTGGGAGACCTTTAATGACTTCTTCTATTTCCTTAGGAGTTATGGGGTTGTTTAACTGGTTTATCTGTTCCTGATTTAACTTCGGTACCTGG